>NC_071127.1:19050000-19100000 GCF_024256425.1 Clarias gariepinus | reverse complement strand
ACAGATTACAGCAGAAATCCAAAAAGTAATGTGTTCAGAATAATAGTAATGATGTAGTTGCAAACGATGATTGGGCCCAAGCACCTGCACCATTGCCACCAGGGCACACCAGGAAGACAGTGGGCACAGTCAGCGCATGCATTGTGAGCATGTTACAGGTGTTCCTCACCAACTGTGATAGTATGCAGCATCGTCACTAGCTTTTTTGTATAGCTAAGAAAGTTATTATCCACTTTTCACCATAGGTTTAAGGCATCGCCACAGCTGAACAGTTTAAGATATCAAAAATGCCTTTGCAATTCTGCATCCTGAATGTATTGAGATCACATTGGCCTGGTTTGGTGGCAATTGTAAAATCCCCTAGAAGGAGTGTAGCAATATCCCCTGGGTTCGTTTTGCAAAATAACCCCAAATAACTGACTTCCTGCTGAGGTAAGGTCTTATTAAATTTTTTTTTTTTTCTCTTTCTTTTTCTTTTAAATATGTCTTAAAAATATTTTATCCTTGACATTATCACACCATCTATTTGTTATCTAGTTATTGCTAATTATAGAAAGCGGCACGGTGGTGTAGTGGTTAGCACTGTTGCCTTGCACATCCAGGATCTGAGTTCGATTCCTGGCCAAGTTATATTACCGTCTCGGTGTGCATGGACTTTGCATGTTCTCCCTGTGCTTGGTGGGTTTCCTCTGGGTATGCTGGTTTCCTCCCACAATCTAAATACATTCAGATAAAGCTAATTAACATTCCCAAATTTCCAGTAGTGTGTGAATGAATGTTTGAGTATGGGTGTGTGCCCTGTGATGGATTGGCACCCTGTTCAGGGTATACCCTGCCTCGTGCCCTAAGTCTCCTGGGATGGACTCCAGGCCCGTCTGCGACCCTGAATACAGGTTTAAGTGGTGCGGATGATGATTGAGTGAGTGAGAGTGTAAATTAGAGAAGGATTACTGCCTGGGCAAAAAGTCACCACCTGGATTTAAGTAAGCTAATAGTCTTTTTAGCCCTAACTGATGCAGTGAGTAGCTTCTTGTTTCTTAAACAACCAGGTCAGGAGACATACTGTATCCTGTGGTTGTGGCAAAGATGTTACTCTGCATCCTGAATGGGCATGATGGGAGATCACTCAAACACTTAAGAAAACCACTTAGCAGTGAGGCTAATCAGAAAAAAATGGCTTCAATTTGTTAGAAAGCATACTGTAGGACTGTGGAGCAGTGGAAAAAGGTAACGTGGTCTGATAAGTCCTGATTTACCCTGTTCCCGAATGATGGGGCGTCACGGTAAGAAGGAAGGGGATCTTACAATCGGACAGTGTTATGATCTGGAGTTGCTTGTGTTGGTCACACAAAGCCATGCCACGGCTGTTAATAAATCAAAAAGTGGTCCAATACAATTTTAAAGTGTGGGACTTTTTTTTGCTCAGGTGGGGTATATTTTGCACGATTACGCAAAACAAGGCGAGCCACAGAAGGTGTGGTTACCAAGTTTTCTGGGATAGGCTCCAGGCCCTTGCGACCCTGAATACAGGGTTAGGCGGTAATGACGATGTTCTGTGAAGGTTAGTTGACCCTGGTATCTCATTGAATATTTTTTCTTATGACTATGTTTTGCAAAAGGAATATGATGATAATCTCAAACCACGCTCTGTATAAGAATATGTTTCTTATTTTGTTGCATTTATAAAAGTACTGTAGAACTGCCTGGCATGTTATGATACTAATGGTAAGACGCATTTACCTTACTGCTGACATTTAAAGAGTTTGGACTGAGCACCCTCCCCAGTTCCCACTGAAGATCACTGAGCACCCACCCAGTTCTAACTGAAGATCCTAGCGTTAACTGTCAAATGGAAAAAAAAGTTTTTACCACTTCCTCCAGTTAACACCAGCTTAAACTGGTTGAATTTTATTTATACTATTGAACACATGGTACTATGGAACAAAAATATGTTATATGTGTTATACTCAAAATATTAGACAATTTCAATTTGAGTTTGAGTAATTTCATTTCGCATTTTAGTAAGTTTGTATCTCTCTAGTTTCAGTACACGCATGGGAAAGACTGCTGACTTGACTGTTGCCCAGCACTGACAACCTCCACATGAAGCGTAAACCACAGAAGGTGCTGTATTGAAGCATATTCATTAAAATTGACTAGAAGGTGATAGTGTATAAAAGGTGTATAAGCAACAGGGATGACTGCAGGCTTAAGAAGGTTGTCAAGCAAAGACGATTTAAAGAATTTGGGAAAGCTTTACAAGAAGTGGAGTTAAACTGAAGTGAGTGCATCAGGAGTCACCATGCACAGACAGCCTCCGGTAATGTGCTACAACGCTTGCATTCCTAGTATCAAGCCACTTCTGAGATCGCAGAGATATCAACAGAAGTGTCTTACCTGATGTGAGGAGAAAAATAACTGAACCGCTGCTCAGTGGTCCAGAGTCCTCTTTTCATATAAAATTATGCTTTTTTTTTTCGGAAATAAAGATCCTGAAAATAAAAGAGTCTGGAGAAAGAGTGGAGAGGCACAGAATCCAAGTTGCTTGTTGTCCAGTGTGAACTTTATTAGTTGGTGATGACTTTGGGATCCATGTCGCCTGCTGGTGTTGGTCCAAAGTCAACACGGCAATATTGAGGTGGTGGATTTTTGATTTTCATGAGCTGTAAGCCCTAATAATAATAATAATAATAATAAAAAAAAATCATTAAAACAAATAAAAAAGGCTAATGAGTGTAAGGAATGTAATTAAATGACATTTAAGCCATGTCATGAATCTAGAATATATGAGTTTTACTTAAATAAATGAAATCGTGAAAGAAAATGTACATTTTCACATGATATTAATTTTTCGAGATACACTGTAGATTCATGGTGTTCTTGTTCTGATTTAGTACATACGTACTTTGGTACAATGGTACATGTGCTATAGTATGGTACACAGTTCTACCATGTACAGTGGTATTGCACTATGGAACATGTACAAAGATACTGTCAAAAGTATGTTATATATGTTTATGCACCATATTGGCAGAATTTATACTTTTATATGAACACTTTTTATATTATATACAATTTATTGTATAACTCCATAGTACAGTACTGCTCTAAAGTACATTCAGAGATACATTGCTGTACAACACACCATTGCACACAATTTGCTACACAAGCAATGACTATTGTACCACAGACTAAAGGTTCAGCAAGTGTGTATGTGAATGTTCAATGTATATAATATGGTACAGTATGTACAAACATACCATAGAGCCCTGTTGAGATTTGATGTGTGTGTACCCGTAGTACTACCACAGTACCCACTGAAGGGCCACAGTGGTAATGTCTGAAGTAGTGGTGATGTGGTGGTGTATATTATCTTATGTTGTTGTTGGTCTTTCTGCTTCTTATGTGTGCTGGGGGATGATTAGTAAGATTTTACCAATACTCTACATTAATTAAGACTGTATAATAATAATAATAATAATAATATTTTAACATTATGTCCCTTTTGGGAAATCAGTTTCCGTGCAGTTATACTGTAGGTATCTTAGCAACCAGATTTCTTTTATTTGAAAACACGTGACTCGTCTCTCGCTCTCTCGCTCTCTCTCTCTCTCTCGCGCACACACAGACTTCCGGTCTCGTGTCACGTGTGCTGTGCAGCACTTCCTCCTGTGTTTACATGCAGCCTGCAGAATGGAAGGTCCTGCCTGAACATTAGCAGGTAACTCACCGAGTTCATGTCCGTGTGTGTGTGACAGTGTGTGTGACAGTGTGTGTGAGAACCTCACGGACTCATGACATGACTTGTGGAGGCTGTGTGTGTGTGTGTGTGTGTGTGTGAGAGAGAGAGATCCAGCTAGCAGAGGCTAACACTGACTGGCTCGACCCGTTCTTACACTCTTATATCACACACACACACATTTGTTAGATCAGCAGATCCTGTGTGTGTGTGTGTGTGTGTGTGTGTGTGTGTGTGTGTGTGTGTGTGTGTTATTGTTTATTTAAGAATGAATGTCAGACATTGCGGCTTCACTCTGTCACTCTGTTCAGCTCGTTCTTATGACCTTTTCTTTAAACCAGTCTTCTCTCTCTCTCTCTCTCTCTCTCTCACACACACACACACACACACACACACTTTTTATCTCCTGAGTTTTTTGGGATAAAGGCGGCAGTCTCGCGCGCAGACGGCTCCACTGTGTCACTGCTGTGTGTCGTTACAGAGTGACCGTTACTGTCTTTCATGTGGAATTTTAAATGTATTAAAAACTAACAATTTTTCCTCCCACCGCTGCACGCGCATGTCTGAGATGACCTCATTAATTAGCAGGTTATACTCTTATACTGTTGTAGCACTGCTTTACTGTTATACTCATACACTGAGCATCCTCACACACATCTGAGCAGGTGTGTGACTTGTCCTTTGATTTATTACACTTTGAACTAAATTCTAAAGTTATTTCAGTGCTCACACACACACACTTCTTTTTTTGTGACAGAGCATGACATAAAGACCTAACAGATATAAAAATAGATATGAAGAAGACAGAAACAGGATGACAGATGTTTGCGCAGTATAATGCCTTGCAACATCTGGCTGAGGTGTATATAATATAATATAATGAATATTTAGAACTACAGCGGTACCTGAACATACGAACGCCCCTTTTAGACCTTAACAACTGAAATTTAACTCGGCATGCGAGCAACCGAACCGAACGCTGGCTAAATTGCGCGTCCATCCGAGAGTTTAAAACTCGTTTGCGTCAGTGGAAAGCCAAGTGAATTAAGGTTAGTGGAGACACCTTGGGTCCCAAGAATGTTAGCAAGGATGGTCTAAGGACTAGGCAAAACGAAAACAGAGCCACTTTCATAAATTAAGGTTATGTGAGGTTTAATGTCTGTTTATTTTATATTTTGTATGTCTCTTTTCTAATGTTTTGATTGTTTTTATATGCAAGAACATACAAATGTAAAAAAAAAAATATTTTAAGCGATACGTGAATTGCCTACCAAAAAAATCATGATACGTATACATGTTCTCTATAACACAGGTATATTAAAAAATGCCGCGTTTAATAAATTTACATTTGGGCATTTGGCAGACGCTCTTATCCAGAGCGACTTACATTTTAATCTCATTACACATCTGAGCAGTTGAGGGGTTTGAACCTGGGATCTTCTGAACAGTAGTCCAATGCCTTAACCACTGAGCTACCCCTGGCCCCATTTTTTAATTTAAATTTAATAGTTTCATATCGCTATTTAAATCACAATAGTGTTATGTGCCAAAATAATGGCAATATGATTTTTTCCCCCTTGTCAAGGGCATGTGTAGCATGCAGAAAAAGTTATGTTGTTTTATTTATTTGTTTTTACAAATTAACTTGTCTAAAAGTGAAGTACTGTAGTCACTGCCTTGAAGATTTTTATTCATTTATTTATGAAGATAACTAGCTTCTAACTGTCACATGACCAACTTAAATATATACTGACACTTGAAAGCAGAAAATTATGGCAGATTTTATTATTATTATTATTATCATCATCATCATCATCATCATCATTATTATTATGATTATTATTATTTGTAGGCCCTCTTCAGTTCAGCAGGTATGAAGTACATAAATGCTGAACTTTAATAGCTGCTGTGGTACCCAATCAATACCACAGTGTTCTCCAGAGTACACACCATAGTACTACCACGTTAGCCACAGTTCCTACCCTCGTACACTATAAAGTGCTATGTTAAGTGTTATGTTTCCTACCATGGTAATGTCTGAAGTACCACGGTGATACAGTGGTATATTATGGTATGTACTGTAGTTTATGATAATACACTGTAGTACCTATGTTCTTATGGGTGCTGGTCGAGAAGATAATTATCTGAATTTAGGCATTATAACCTCCTGAACCCTAAACTTTTTAAGACTCTTTAAGATCTCTCAGCGCAGTGCGAATGTAAGGTGCTGGCTGTTCAGGGTTCGAGCTGAAGGTTGTTAAGTCAGTATTGTCTCTGGATTTCTTCTCAGATTGACTCGACTGACTGACTGCATGTTTTGCAGTGTGTGTGTGTGTGTTTGTGTGTGTGGCCTGAGCTCATTATTATCTCCAGAATGTTGTACTGTAATCTTTGTTCTGCTGGAAGCTGGTGGAATTCCTCAGGGTCATGTGACCGGTGCGGCTCTGTGCCCGGCTGGTGGAGGTAAAGCATGTGAGCTTCTTTAAGCCTCTGAGCTGCCCAGAGCTCGGCCTGTGCTCACACACTGTCGGCTTTCTTACATTTTCTCTGTTTACAGACGGATATGATATGAATATTCCTGATGTCTCCTGAGGAGGCAGTAATGTGCAGCTTGATAAAATTTGTTTTTATAAATCTAGCTCTTTGGCTTTACAGGATTTATACACACGTTTAAGGCATTATAGATATTTTTTGCTTGTTTTTGGGAAGCTTGTTTCCGCAGTGTTCTCTACACGCTGCTCTCTCAGTTCCTTCTTCTTGTGTAAGGAGCAGAGACACTTTCACTCTCGAGCCTCGGTGTGATAAAAGAGCTAGATGAGAACTGAAACACACGGCCGGTCCCACTGGGGTTTGGTACGGCATGAAATGTTTCCCCAAAGTCATGGGGGAAAAAGAAAACACACCCTGCTTCAATTCTATGTTTATATGTATCAGGGCATAAATACCAATTGCATGGGGTTTTCATCAACCTCTATAAACACACAAACAAACATTGTCAGGCTACAGTAAACAACCAAAAAAAAAAAAAAAAACACCAGTTTTCAGTATGTAGTTAGTTTTTTTTCCTAAAAAGCAAACCAACATTCAGAAAGTGGCTCTGAGATGAAGCACAAACCTTGACTTCCTCAAATCCACCTTCACTGAACTATAACACAGGAGTGAAGTATTGTAGCAAATGTCACATTTTTTCTTAACAGGTTTTCAGTTGAACAACATTAATAGTTAATCATTAATAATTAATAAAAACGAAGCTTTTTTTAACAGCTCTAGCAGTGCAGTCTTGACTAATTAGCAACATGAGAAAACAAATTACAGAGCCCACATACACATGAGTCTGCGGTCTGATCTACTCTATATAAAGACATCAGTGACATCAGTGGTCTGATCTACTCTATATATAGACATCAGTGACATCAGTGGTCTGATCTACTCTATATAAAGACATCAGTGACATCAGTGGTCTGATCTACTCTATATATAGACATCAGTGACATCAGTGGTCTGATCTACACTATATAAAGACATCAGTGGTCTGATCTACTCTACATAAAGACATCAGTGGTCTGATCTACTCTATATAAAGACATCAGTGGTCTGATCTACTCTATATAAAGACATCAGTGGTCTGATCTACTCTATATAAAGACATCAGTGGTCTGATCTACTCTATATAAAGACATCAGTGGTTTGATCTACTGTACATAAAGACATCAGTGGTCTGATCTACTCTACATAAAGACATCAGTGGTTTGATCTACTGTACATAAAGACATCAGTGGTCTGATCTACTCTATATAAAGCCATCAGTGGTCTGATCTACTCTACATAAAGACATCAGTGGTCTGATCTACTCTATATAAAGACATCAGTGGTCTGATCTACTGTACATAAAGGCATCAGTGGTCTGATCTACTGTACATAAAGACATCAGTGGTCTGATCTACTCTATATAAAGGCATCAGTGGTCTGATCTACTCTACATAAAGACATCAGTGGTCTGATCTACTCTATATAAAGACATCAGTGGTCTGATCTACTCTATATAAAGCCATCAGTGGTCTGATCTACTCTATATAAAGCCATCAGTGGTCTGATCTACTCTATATAAAGACATCAGTGGTCTGATCTACTCTACATAAAGGCATCAGTGGTCTGATCTACTCTATATAAAGCCATCAGTGGTCTGATCTACTCTATATAAAGACATCAGTGGTCTGATCTACTCTATATAAAGCCATCAGTGGTCTGATCTACTCTATATAAAGCCATCAGTGGTCTGATCTACTCTATATAAAGCCATCAGTGGTCTGATCTACTCTATATAAAGACATCAGTGGTCTGATCTACTCTACATAAAGACATCAGTGGTCTGATCTACTCTACATAAAGACATCAGTGGTCTGATCTACTCTACATAAAGACATCAGTGGTCTGATCTACTCTACATAAAGACATCAGTGGTCTGATCTACTCTATATAAAGACATCAGTGGTCTGATCTACTCTACATAAAGACATCAGTGGTCTGATCTACTCTACATAAAGACATCAGTGGTCTGATCTACTCTACATAAAGACATCAGTGGTCTGATCTACTCTATATAAAGACATCAGTGGTCTGATCTACTCTACATAAAGCCATCAGTGGTCTGATCTACTCTACATAAAGACATCAGTGGTCTGATCTACTCTACATAAAGACATCAGTGGTCTGATCTACTCTATATAAAGACATCAGTGGTCTGATCTACTCTACATAAAGACATCAGTGGTCTGATCTACTCTACATAAAGACATCAGTGGTCTGATCTACTCTACATAAAGACATCAGTGGTCTGATCTACTCTACATAAAGACATCAGTGGTCTGATCTACTCTACATAAAGACATCAGTGGTCTGATCTACTCTACATAAAGACATCAGTGGTCTGATCTACTCTATATAAAGACATCAGTGGTCTGATCTACTCTGTATAAAGACATCAGTGGTCTGATCTACTGTACATAAAGACATCAGTGGTCTGATCTACTCTACATAAAGACATCAGTGGTCTGATCTACTCTACATAAAGACATCAGTGGTCTGATCTACTCTACATAAAGACATCAGTGGTCTGATCTACTCTGTATAAAGACATCAGTGGTCTGATCTACTCTATATAAAGACATCAGTGGTCTGATCTACTCTGTATAAAGACATCAGTGGTCTGATCTACTGTACATAAAGACATCAGTGGTCTGATCTACTCTACATAAAGACATCAGTGGTCTGATCTACTCTATATAAAGACATCAGTGGTCTGATCTACTCTACATAAAGACATCAGTGGTCTGATCTACTCTACATAAAGACATCAGTGGTCTGATCTACTCTACATAAAGACATCAGTGGTCTGATCTACCCTGTATAAAGACATCAGTGGTCTGATCTACTCTATGAGAGATTTATAGTTTAATATTTTTCAGTGAAACAAATTCAGAGTAAAAGTAAAATATCAGCTGGCTCTCACTAACATGAAACTGTGATGCTAAATGTGTTCGTGCTAAATGTTAAATCACCTCCAGAACTTTTGATGTTGATGTTTAGTTTTCGATGCCGGGAATCGAGTCTTATTTGTGTGAACTCAAAGCAGAAGGGAGACTTGATAAATTATGCCTTGAAAGTCAAAGACGATTTAAACCCCCTTAGCGTATTGTTCATGTGAAACTGTGTGCTTATGCAAAGTGTTGCTCTTTTTAAACCACCGTGTCGTCTTCCTCAGATAGAGGAGTGTGAGCTGGACGAGGTTTAAATGCTGATAACGTTTTATTATAAAGAGTACCTTATGATGTATTTTCGCACCGAGCAGCTTGTATCAGGTGATTAAACACACCGTATGGTTACAGCCTTATAAAAAAGAGATGAGGAGTGCAGGGCAGACTGAATGAATACAGAGATCTGAATGTCTCATGGCTCTCACAGAGAAAGTTTATGACGTGTTTAATACATACTGTACAGTTTCAACTTCATACAGAATCTGTCACTTTGTTCCTTGTAAAGTACAAACACTTCAGTCCAAATGACTCCTGAAGGCCAAGAGTCAGTTTCCCACAAATAATTACATGATGATTCAAACCAAAAAGTTCATTCAGTTTAAGTGTAATTTTTTCTCTCTTTTTTTTTTTTTTTAAAGGTTGGAGTGAAGATCGTAGAAGATTTAGTACCCTTTTTTTTTACATTTTACATTTACAGCATTGGCAGACGCCTTTATCCAGTGCGACCTTTATCTTTATCTCGTTGTACGTAAAAGAAGTTGAGGGTTAAGGTTCTTGCTCAAGGGCCCCACGGTGGCAGCAGGGTGGTGCTGGGGTTTTGAACCTGGGAGCTTCACTAGTCCAACGTCTTAACCACTAAGCACTATTGGGCACAACTGGATTGGGGTGTGGAGCAGAAGATGTCATGACATTTAAACTGTCAACAACATAATATAAGACTTAATACTTAAAACCTGCCATTTTTATTTGACTCAATATCACTATTGTTGTTCGATTTGCCCTCAAGCATGTCATATATTTCTTACATGTTTTAAAGTACTAACAGCTATTAAGGTATGTCAAAAACATTATAAGACTGTGTTATTAATAGTTTAAATGTCATGTCTCGTACAAAGCCATAAGCTGCTCCTCCACTCTCCAGTACAGCGGGTGGCGATATTGAACCAACTGCCTATAAACTCAAAAGAAGAAAAAGCGATGATCTCCAGTATAGTAATTCCTCAACAAACGACTGAGTTCTGTTCCGAGAGCTTGTTCATAAGTCCAGTTTGTTCATAAGTCTAACAGATATTGTGTAGGTACTAGGATACAAACACACTCGGCTGTACACGGTATAAAACTGACATGTTCCACAATCTTGTCCTCGTTCTTTAGAATCGTGCCGATGGTTGGACGATTCATGTTTAAACAACGAGCGATGTCTGCTATCTTTTCACCCCACCCACTCTATTCTCTTAATCATTTTCACTTTTATCTCCATCATTATTGCTTGTTCATTCTTAGCAGCACCAGCTTCATTACCACTGTGTTTACGCACCCGGACATCCGGGCACCCGGACAGGTGAAAACTGGTTATTTTGGATCGAGGACGGTGTTTTACCAACATTGAATCGATTATCTATGCAAATCGAAGGCCTTGGACCTTAATCGTACGCGAGTAGATCATGGGTAGTGTAGATCCACCTACAAGCGGTAAAACACAGCCGCAATGTCAGTCGTCTGCCTTTTTTGTTTGTTTGTTTCACCTGGTTATAATTTGGACTGAAAGAGGTCTAACAAATGTCTTTATGTTGCTGCTCTGCGTGTGTGAAGAGAAACCATCGGAGTGACGACACACACCTCGTGTTGTTCCAGCCTGGAGTTACTACGACACTCTTTACACACTGGCGACATTGTTCTGGTGTAAAGCTGGTCTTCTGTTTGCTGCTGATTTATTTCAATCATTTTATTCAGCAGTGGTCTTTTTCTTATAGAGCTTGTTTATTGATTAATTGTTTATTGTAAATGTATAAGCTTAAATACATATAAAAGTGTTTGTGTTAGGTATATGTAAAAAAATGCAAAAAAAACAGGTTTATTGGTTTAATAAAAGGAGACAGTTGATAAATATGATGATGATGATTTTACTCGCTCAGATGTTGTTGTTGTTGTCGGCTGCGCTTCCTGTCTAATAAGAAGGTAATAAGATCAAAGGTAATGATCATGTAGAGGACGAGTGCAGTGGACGTTCTTAATCTCTGAGTGATGTAAAGAGGTTTAGAAAGACAAGAGGGTGGTGGAGGGTAGTGGAGGGTGGTGGAGGGGGGTTGTTGATGGACCCTACAGTACATTATGAGTTCAGATTGACTTCAGCGGTCCTCGGAGGACGCTCCCTTGTGCTGCATAAATAATGTCTTTATGTCATTAAGCCCACAGTACAGAGCTGTTCATCCGCACGAGCTGTTCTGTCTTTAAGGCTTGTGTTAAACCGTCAGTGGTTCGAAATGTTAAAGGAGAAAAAGCATTATTTTACTTGCAGATGTTCGTGTTAACGTTGTAAGCATGTCCAAGCTGTACTACATGATGGGGTTAGTGGGTAATAAAGGTTTTGTACCCTGCTGTACTCAGCGAAACGATTCTGTCGGCTAAACCTGAACAGCTTCGTCATCAGTGATGTCCCTCAGTATTGGAGTGTCTGCACTCTGAACGCCCGGGAGTTCCCTGCCAAGCGGACGGCACGCGGTTCTCAGCCTTAAAAACTACATTACAAACTGTATGGAGCAAAACAAGCAGAAAAGACAGTGTAGGGAACGAGTGAGCAGCACTTCATCACTTCATCAGGAGTGGACTAACAAGATTACCCATGAGTCACTGTGAAGAGTTAGCATCAAGAGTAGCATCATGCTATCATTACATGTTGTTATTATTATGTGACAACAGTTAGTGCAGAACGAGTAATTCTGATTGGACGAGAGGTGTCTCGTGAGTGATGATATAGAGCATAACAGCACTGGGACTTTAACTCGATGTGCCCACAATTACAACCAGATACTGAAGAACTTTTAGGAGGAAAACACATCTGATCTGTTATTGCTCAATTACTCCTGAAATCATATAGATTTCTAGTTAAGCTGTAAATAATCTGCATGTTGATATAATGTATAAAATAAAATGTATAAAATCATATGTATGTAAGTTACGTATCTTTTCATAGTGTAGTTTGTTTAATAGCTAATAGCGTTAGTCCTGGTGGCTGTCGATGTGTTCCAAATTGTGGGACGTTCCCTTTTGTTACTGTGGAACGCACAGAGGAAGTGAGGGTGTCCCGAATGCAGGGATTTTACTGAGGGAAGTCCCCTTAACCGGTGTTACCTAAATAGGGAGCTTATGAACCCCTCAGAATAGAACACAGCTGGTCTATGAGAGGTTTTAATTGTGTGTGTGTGTGTGTGTGTGTACATGTTTAAAAGTTCAAAAGCAATAAAAAATGTCCTGATTTGGACTGATTTGTGATTATTTTCATGGCGTGTTGTTTCTTGTTCTCAGGTGAACAGTGACTGGACCGAGCTCCTCCCTGTGGTCAGATCTTCACCCAGCTGTACTGAGTGAGTCCTGCTTTAATTCCCTGAACATCCCTAAACATGTAGCTACTGGAGGAAAGTTTTTAAACCCATTATTTCAGACTAAACATGAAATACTAATGTGGGAATATATAACTTTACAACTTATATGAACTGAGGTCTTTAGAAATTCTGGTTAAAAGTGTATACAGCTGTACCTCGACATACAAATTTAAGGTGGCGAGTTCTTAAGGTGAAATTTCGTATCGTAAAACACATTGTCTCATAGAAAATAACGTAAATACAGATAATCCGTTCCAGCCACCCGAACATCCTAATAATATCATAACTTTTTAACTCTACAATCATATATGTGCAAATAAAACAATAAAACTTTAAGAAAAGACATGTAAATGAAGTAAAATATGAAATAAATAGACATTAAACCTCACTTAATCTTAATTTATGATTCCTCTTGGCACC
The DNA here is from genome assembly GCF_024256425.1 of Clarias gariepinus. Taxonomy (NCBI): domain Eukaryota; kingdom Metazoa; phylum Chordata; class Actinopteri; order Siluriformes; family Clariidae; genus Clarias; species Clarias gariepinus. The sequence continues at coordinate 19,086,705 of NC_071127.1, read as the reverse complement.
GGCTGCTTTAAGAAACCAAACTGAAAGCAGCTCACTTTTCTTTTTCTAACGTTCTTGGGACCCGTGATGTCTTCACTTAATCTCACACAAAATGCAAAAAAAATAATTAACTATAAACTTGCCTCGCTTTTGGCTTTCCATTGACAAAAACAAAAGTTTTGAACGACTCCCAGACGTACGCACAACTTAGCCAGTGTTCGATTAGTTTGCTCGTATGCTGTAAATTCTTTATTTGCCGAGAAAAATGTCTTGCAAAGGTTCAGTTTTTTAGGTGAAAATACATAAGGGGTGCATTTATAAGCCGAGGATCCACTCAAGTGTTTATGCTGTAAAAGCCGTATAAAGATATCTGAAAGGTACAAATAGTGTTGGTTAAACAAGCCGATATTGAGCTCATGTGGGTTTAATGACTTTTATTGAATCGCCATTAAATGAGTGAATGAGTGATCAAATTGAGAAAAGCATGATGAGTTTTCCTCAAGCTGTTTATAAAAATAAAATAAAATTACTTAAGGAGTTCTCAAGTAATTATATTTTAGTTTCATTGTGCAGCAGTCTTATCAGTGTACGTTGTCACAGAGCAGCTTGTGTGACGAGTAATCTAGACGTGATGACGGTGACGTGTCATGGGGAAAGAAACCTCAATAAGAGCCGATTTAAAAAAAAAAAGACCTCATCTGGATGCACATCTGTATCTGTGAAAGCTGTAATAATTTCACCAGAAGTTTTTGTCTCATTAAACTTGGTATCGTGAAAAAAAAATGCTCCTGTGGTATGTGTGTGTGTGTGTGTGTGTGTGTAGGTGGTCTCGGTTCTTCATCTGTGTGCTGTCTGTTTGTGATTTTTGACAGGACATGCAGCACGCAAACTTTGAAACGCAGCACCCGCTGCAGACAGAAGAGCAGGAGACCGGCTACGACCCTCTGCAGAACTACAACCAGAACAGAGCGCGTGAGTAAACGCAGGTCAACACAACGGTTCACTTACGTTCAGTGTCTACCTACTGTAGTAGCTTCACCCATCCACACACACACACACACACACAACACACACACACTATTCAGTATAAAGGTTTTTGGTGAACAGGGAATTTATGTAGCCTCGCCGTCGTTACTCTCCTCCTAAATCATTCATGAGGATTTAAACAAACCTCCCCAGAACTTTAAATATTAAATGTGAGCTGGCTATTTCGTTTTCTAATAAAAAAAATTTTTTTCTGCAAATTAAAAACTAAAAACAGTAGTTTTTATTAAAAAAAAGTTAAAATAAAAGTTAAATCTTCAATCAAACCAAACGTTATAAATTTGACTGAACTTGCACAACGCCTTGTTTGTGCTCTAGCTGTGTAACGTTTCACCTCAGCATACAAACTTAAAAATTTTCCTAAATTTTGCAAGAAATTCGCATACGAAGCATTTACAGCACATGAGCAACTGAACCGAGCGCTGACTAAGTTGCGCGTACGCGTCAGTGGGAAGACAAGCGAAGTGAGTTTACATATTTTTTGTGGGTTTTTTGTGTGAGATTAAGTAAGGACACCGCGAGTCCCAAGAACGTTAGCAAGAAGAAAAGGGAGACGCTTTCAGTTTGGTTTTTAAAACAGCCGGTGCCGAGAGGAATCATAAATCAGGATTAAATAAGGTTTAATGTTTACTTATTTCATATTTTATTTCATGTACATGTCTTTTCGTAATGTTTTGATTGTTTTTATGCAAACATATGTGATTGAGTTGGACATTGGTAATATTAGTAATATTTTCAGGTGGCTGGAACAGATTATCTGCATTTACATTATTTCATATGGGACAATGTGTTTTACAATACACTGTATGAACTCGCCTCCGGAACGGATTAAAGTCATATGTGATAGGTTTAGTAATGTAGCTACACATTACCACTTGGTAGCTCATCCTAAATTCAACTGATTCGCTTCTGATTCCACACTGGACTTCTCCTCCTCAGTACAGAACACAGGCGGGTTAGTGTCGTGGCTCGTATAGTCAATGTTTATTACTATAGATGTGCACTATTGCTGTTGCATTACGTGACACAAAGGGATCACCATCGGTCGTCTCACGTCATCGTCACACTAAGGTGTAGATCTCTGCAGATGTTCTCAGAGCGATCATGTTCACAATGTGTAACCAACAGCAGTGTGAGTGTTTCCTCAACAGAATTAAAATTCCCATCATGTTGATCTGTCAAACAATTTGTGTTTCTGTACCTGTAACCATTTCCTGTACTTATTCACATTAGGAGACGCAGCAGACACTGCTCCAGAGTCGACCTTCCAGTCATACAGGTCCTGAAGTCTTATTAACGCCATTAAATATTTACTAGCATAAAAAGGCCATTTTAGATCGATTTCTATAGTGTGTGTGTGTGTGTGTGTGTGTGTGTGTGTGTGTGACTTTATGCAGGAGAGAGTGGGATAACTTGTTCCAGAACAGTAACTATCTGGCCCGGGTCAGGCAGGCAGGCATTAACGGTCAGTTAAGGAGCAGCCGATTTCGCAGCATATGCTGGAAGGTATGAGTTCATCTTATCAGCTGTGATGATGTAATGTGTCTTTTGATGATGTCAGCGGTGAGACTTATGATTATGTGTTTGTGGTGTTTCAGCTCTACTTAGATCTCCTGCCTGAGGATAAGAGCCAGTGGAGCAAAAAGAGCAAGGAGCATCGAGATCAATACGAGAGCATCAAAGAGAGGGTGTGTGTGTGTGTGTGTGTGTGTGTGTGTGTGTGTGTGTGTGTGTGTGTGTGTGTGTGTGTGTTGTGTTGTGTTGTGTTGTGTTTATGCATGTTCACACGTGTTTGTGTTCCCTTCCTTCCAGCACATCACAAACCCACGCAAAGCTGCAGGCCAGCAGGACCTGGTGGTGAACAACCCGCTGTCTCAGGATGAGGGGGTGAGACAGATGTCCAGCTGAGGGATGTCACACTGTCACCCTGCACATTTCATTCACACACACTGTCTCTCTCTTTTTCTTCCAGAGTTTGTGGAACAAGTTCTTCCAGGATAAGGAGTTGAGGAGTATGATCAAGCAGGATGTGCTGAGGACGTAAGTGTGTGAAGCGCAGAATGTGGGGTCAAAGGTCCAGTTTTGGACACCTTGACTGTTCAGCTTAATCATTTTAGAGGAAGTCGAAATAGTTTTAATTATTAGCGGCTGAAGTGAGTAACATTTAAATTATCTCATTACAATATCACTGGGGCAAATAATCAGTATCAACATAATGAGTATCAACACTTGCAACTTGCTGGTGCTGGGGTTCGAACCCCCGACCTTCTGATCAGTAACCCAGTAACTCCTGCACCATAAGGAGAAGGCGAGCCAGTGGAGAAAGTGGAATTCAATTCAATTCAAATGTATTTCTATAGTGTCTGAACGATGCTAACTGTGACAAAGAAGCAGCTTTACAGATTAAAAAGAAAACAGTATGAGATTGAACCTGATGAACAGACCTTGAAAGGAAGCAGACTCACCAGGGAACCCATCCTCATCTGGGTGATAACAGAGAGCAGGGCTTGATCTGCAGTCATACTGTGTGTTAGGAGGCTGGAAGTTTAATATATCATGAGAAAATGAAGAATATATTGGACACGTGGCTTTAACATTAAGGCTGATTTATGTATAACTCTACAAAACCGTATACACCTTATGGACAAAAGTGTTTGTTCAAACCTGTTAAATATTAAATTCAGGTGTTTTAACCAATCACACTCCTTATCCCTGATAAGTGAAGGACAAACTTAATGCTTCAGCATGCGAAGACATCTTGGACAATGCTGTGCTCCAAGCTTTGTGGCAACAGTTTGGGGAAGACTCTTTTTTTTATTCCGACATGACCGTGTCCCAGTGCGGAAAGCGAGGACTATAAAGACATGGTGTGAGGAGTTGTGTGTGGAAGAACTTGAACACAGAGCCTCAACCTCATCGAGCACCTTTGAGATGAACTGGAGCGGAGATTGTGAGCCAGGCCTTCTCGTCCAACATCAGTGTCTGACCTCATAAATGCTCTACAGAATGAATGGACACGAATTCTCACAGAAACTCTCCAGAATCTTGTGGAAGCTGCAAAAGGCGGACCAACGCCATACTGAAGCAAATGTATTTGCACTGCAGGTTTGACCAAATACTCCTGTCCATGTAGAGAACACCGTGGTCAAGAGTAAGTCTTATGAAATGAACGCTGAGCTTAAAAACAAAAATGTCAAAACTTCATCATACTTTGCTCATCAACACTAAGAAACTGTAAGAACGCGTGATATTTCCGCGTTAATCTTCTGTGCTGCAGGTGATGTGTTTATGTGATTGTGTCTCTACAGGTTCCCAGAGATGCGCTTTTTCCAGGAGGAGGATGTACGGACGAAACTGACTGATATCCTTTTCTGCTATGCACGAGAAAACGAGCAGCTGCTCTATAAACAGGTGCTCTCAGTCATGCGTGATGTTTGCTGAAGCTGCAGCTTCCTGTCCCCTTAAACCTCAGTGTGTATCAGTCTTTCAGAACTCGCTGGGAAAAATTTATCTGTTATTCTGTCCTTTTTGTTTGCTCACCCTGCTCTAACTCTTTCAAATATTTTCTTTATATATATTTTTTATCTGTCTGACATTTCTTTTTAATTATAATTATAATAATTTTTCTCTGTATCTCTCCAGGGTATGCATGAGCTGTTGGCTCCGATAGTGTTTGTTCTTCACTCTGATCATCAGGCATTTCAGCATGCCAGTGAGACCGGCAGTCCCAGGTTAGTCCCGCCCACTGTGTCGTGCCACACCCTCTTTTTATCTTTACCCTCGATGATTCTCCAACACTCGACTCTTCCTGGTTAAGTTTACAGCAGATTTGTGGACTGAACTAGCGTTAGGCTCCAGCGTTAACGGCTAAAGGGTTTGTAGAAACAGTTAAAGAATAAAAGCTAAAAGTAATTTTATTTATAAAGTGTGATATTATTTCAGGTTGAAGTCCACATACATGTCTGTCTGTCTTTCTGTAAAGCCACACCCACCTTGAGGCTGGAAGAGTGCTAAATTTGTCCAAAAATGCTGTGACATAATCCGGGACATAACTGCTCATGACTTCACTTTTACTCAACAGTCTGATTTCATTCATGGTGCAGGTTTAAGTTCAGGCAGGTTCATGACAAATATTTCCGAGACTGGTTTCTGTATGAAACATAAAGATAAAATTATCAATTCTTTTATTTATAAATGATGTGATAAATTTTATCATTTTGATTCATACACATTCACATTTTATACAAACCTCCATAATTCTTTTGAAAGCTGCCTTTGCGACAATGACAATTGTTAAAAGCTCTATACAAATAAAAATGAATTGAATTAAATTTACAGTAAATCGATAGACCTGATGGATCTGTTCACTGACAATTAATGCAGTTTTTTTGCTATAAATTGTCCATGGAAGTAGGACTCATAGGCTCATTCTGTCTATCCGTGGTGTTTTACAGTGAGGAGATGAAGGTGGTGTTGGATCCAAAGTTTCAGGAGCATGATGCATAGTGAGTAACCCTGCTGAATTTCACTGTATTTCACAGTCCGTCACTTACAGGGAAACAGATTTCTGCTTTTGGGTCGTTCATGCCTCTGTGTGAGCAGCTCGTTAGTGAAGAATCTCGTGTCACAGTAAAGACAGATCTCTGGTATAGTTTTCCTTCGATTGCTGTAAAAATATGTTTTAAGGGCATTAGTGATGAGACGTTTGTGACGGAGACGTCTCCGCCGCCACATCGGTGGTGTTTGACTTCTTACCCGACTGACTGAAGTTTACAGCGCTGTAACGACTCACCCCTTCATTCTGCATTACCCACAGTGCCATGTTCTCACAACTCATGGAGACAGCAGAGCCCTGGTTCTCCAGTTTTGAGCGGGAGGTGCGCAAGGTGTGTCCCAGCTGCACTTTCATTTCCTCCCCACCTGTCAGACTCTGCGTGCTGCCGTGTTGTATTGATGTTGCGTGAACGTTGTGTTGATGCTGCAGGGAAAGGAGGAGATGCTCACCAGCATTCCGTTCGCCAGACCCCAGGACCTCGGCCCCTCCGTGGCCATCGTGACCAAAGTCAACCGCATTCAAGACCAGCTGGTAAAAAAGCACGATATTGAACTGCACATGCACCTGAACCGCCTGGAGATCGCTCCTCAGATATACGGCATGTGAGTGCAGCACCTACACACTGTAACATGTATCAGGTATGATCAGGTATCACCAAAAGTCACATGTTTAAAATGTAGTATTTGTTTGTTTTCTAATTAATATCTATTATATTATAAGATTAGCAAAAAAAAAAAAACAGAGAGTAAGCAGGCGATAGCAGGAGGTGTGAAAACACCCACGTCTTCTAAGTTCTCTGTCTGAGTTGTTCCCTGTGTGTTTACATGTTAGAGGAAAGTGAGTGTTTATTACTGAGGACTTATCAGGAGTGTGACCGCAGTAACTCATGGTGTGTGTGTGTGTGTGTGTGTGTGTGTTCGTTCCAGTCGCTGGGTCCGGCTGCTGTTCGGCAGGGAGTTTCCTCTGCAGGACCTCCTGGTGGTGTGGGACGCTCTGCTCGCAGACAGCATCACGCTGGACCTGGTGGATTACGTGTTTGTGGCCATGCTGCTTTACATCAGAGATGCACGTGAGTCCTCTGTGTGTTCGCTTGCTCTGAGATGAATATTATTTATATCGTATGTCAGCATTTAAATTGTCCTGCAAATCGCTTTTGACTTTGACACAAAATGAAATGGCTTAGCTGATGTTTTGATGTCTGTACACCGTGAAAGCTGCAGTCGGGTGACTCAGTGAATCCTCTAAACCTGCAACCGTTCACGTGAAACACGACCGGTTTCACTGTTATTATTTGGTGACGAAGGTGTTTAAAGGCAACACTGAACATCTCAGCGACATGGTCTTCGTTTGTGCTTCACTGCTCATTTTCCTTTTCTTTTGGTTATTAAATATTAATATATTATTAAGACAGCTTTATATTAAGTTTTGATGAATTTAAACACGTTTCTAATAAAATATTTCCTGTAATTAGTGATCGCCAGTAGCTTCCAGACGTGTCTTAGTCTCCTGATGCACTACCCACCTGTCGGAGACATTCACGCGCTTCTGCAGAAAGCTCTGTTCCTGAGAGACCCGAAGGTATCAGTACACACACACACACACACACACACAATGTGAACCTACAGATTTGAGCAGGGTGTTGCTTGGTATTAGTAAACACAGTAATCTTTGTTGTGGGCGGAGCCTAGACAAAGTGTTTCCTGTTGTAAATGTGGGTTTATCTGAACACATTCGTGTCAACCGCGAGTGTCAGTAGAAGACGGTAAGGACGTCCTGCCTCCAGTGGCTGAGTTTGGTCTGACGAGAACCACTGAGCCTCTAACGCCTTTCAACAAAAACTCGTGTTTTGAACAGAACAATAATATTATGATGAGGTTTGGATATCGTCTGGGTTTTTACGATACCGGTACCAAATCAATACATAAATATAAGTAAATACAAAACAACTCATTTACATACTGCACATTAACAGTGAGCTAGTTGGTTTTCTTGTTAGGCTACAAACCAGCTTCAAATTTCAGCAATTCTTTTGCAGAAACGTGACCAAATTTAATTTATCTGGCAAAACACGACACCAGTCCTGACTTATTGTGTGTAATGTACAAGAGAAAACACTCTGTGTTCGAAAGTGCAGACTATATGGTGAGGCTGTCCCGCTGTCCCGTTGTCCCCTTGTCCCGTTGTCCCACCACCACCAGGCTACAGGCTCTTATATTGAACCAGATGATGGACGCACGCTGTTAAACATGTTCCATTGGGTTTAAAGTGTTTTCCGCTTTTACATGCGATTGCTGAAAGACATCTGTTGCCTGTCATGATGTCGGGATAATTTGTTGTGAAACAGCCACACTTTAGAATGTTTAGCTTTAGCCTTTTTTAATTTAAGCCTATTGAGGTTAGCGAGCTAACGAACCAGCTGTCGTCAGAGGGAGTGTAATTCACACGGATGGTCTCATTCACACGGGGTCGTGCCGTTTTGGGTGATGAGGCTTCTTACGTCTGTTTCAGAGAACCAGGGATCAAACATTTCGATTGATCGCTCAGGAATTTAAGTGGTACCGAAATCTGTTTCTTGTACATACCGCTTATATAGGTACCTTTATAATGTATTATATTATACACAACCCTCATTATGATACACATCGCCATACGTATCAATACAGCAGAACCTCGGGACACGGACGCGCGCCTCACGAAATATTTGTCTTACATTTTTTTAATTTTGCAAGAAATTTAACAAAAGAAACAAGCCAAACCGAACGCCGGCGAAGTTGCACATACGTCCAGGAGCCGTTCAAAACTTGCTTGTGTCAGTGAAAAGCCAAGAGAAGCATGTTTGCATATTTTTGGTGGGTTTTTCTGCATTTAGTGGATGTAGTGGAGACGTACTGTAGCACCACGGGTCCCAATAAAGGGAGACACTTTCAGTTTGGTTCTTAAAGCAGCCGGTGCCAGATAAATTATAAATTAAGGTTAAGTGAAATAACCTATTGTTTGTGGTTACTTAAATAAGTGTCTATTTATTTCATATTTTACTTCATATTTTAAAGAAAAGTATATTGTTTTTATATGCAGGAATATGATTACAGAGTTGTAAATTGGTGATATTGGTCATATTTTTGGGCGGTTGGAACGGATTATCTGTATTTACATTATTTCCTATGGGACAATGTGTTTCATAATACAAAATTTCACTTTAGAAAACCCGCTATGAAGTGTGCACTACAAACACCAGCGTTTCTGAGGACAGTCCTTTAGAGTCTAAAAGGGTCTGTATGCAGGAGCTTGTGAGAGATGGTGTGGGATGTAATGCATATCGGATAAAACACACACACACACACACACACAAAAACTTGTGTCATGCTATTTTGCAAAAAGGGTTTATTTTTAAAGGTGTTTAGCAACATCTCTCTGCAGCTGTGAGAATTCCAGTGATTTCCACACAGCGAGAGTTTTGGTCACGTGTTAGGAAGGAAATACCACAGAATGAAAGTATAAAGATGACGAGGATGTTACTGTAGAATAAAGAAAGGATTGAACTCATTATAAATATTCAGGACAGTGGTTAAAGTGGTCAGTTTGTCACAGATCACGTGTGTGTGTGTGTGTGTGTGTGTGTGTGTGTGTGTGTGTGTGTGTGTGTGTGTGTGTGTGTTTTGTGTGTGTGTGAGAAAGAGAGTGTGTGAAAGTGTGACCTTGGCTACTCTACCTTGACATCTAAACATACTGTATATATATATATATTATTTTCAGAACAATCCAAGACCGGTGAACTATCAGTTCCAGCAGAACCTTGAGTACTACAAAAACCACGGCACCGACTACGTGGACAGGGCACGGTACGATTTGAGTGAATAAATTATTATAAAAGAAACACCTAAAGGTTAACCCAAATACCTAAGAACAGATACAGTAGGTCTTTGCTAGTGACTTGGCTGTAGAGGACGTGTGCCAGAACAGAAAATAGTCTAGATACACGTCGACTTCTATCCTTGAGAGATGTTTGGACCAACACTTTCATTTCCAGGGGTTGTATTTATTCTCTATTGTTCTTCCTCTCTCTCTCTCTGTCTCTCCCTCTCTCTCTCCCTCTCTCTCTCTCTCTCTCTGTCTCTCTCTCTCTGTCTCTCTCTCTCCCTCTCTCTCTCTCTCTCTGTCTCTCTCTCTCTGGATTTTAGGGCTGTTAACCCCAAGGTCGCTCCCCTCAACATCAACAAGGTCTCCAGCTCGCTGCTCAACTTCGGCAGGAAGCTCATCGCCCCCATGGGGACCGCCCCCACCGGCGTCTCTCCAGTCAGTGAAGTGCTTTCAGCTTCGTCTCCACAACCTCCGATCCCTCGGGCTTTAGCCGAGCAGCCGGCCAACCTCGCGCCGTCTCGCGCACCGGTGCATGTGGCGCAGCAACGTCTGCTGAAGTCTGAGAGCATGCCTGTGCATCTGAGTAAAGGTGAGAGTACACCCCAATAGAGCGGCACTGATACACACACACACATGTACACCGTATGGCCAAATAAATAACCATGAGCGAAAATGCCAAAAGTATGTGCGCCTCTGACAATCATGCCTGCGCTTCTTCAACATTTCATTCCAGATTTGTTTGCCGTTATAATTCGCTGCATACTTTTGGAAATGATTTCCACTACAGTACATATACTTTTGAGCATTTGGCATTTCTTTTAACATCAGAGCAATTGAAGGTTAAGGGCCTTGCTTCAAGGCAACAGGGGCAACTTGGTAGTGCTGGGGTTTGGTTTCAACCCTTCCTGAGCCTTCCTGAGCTGAGCTCCCCCTGACCACTAGATGTTGGAGAGCGGCAGTGGAGATGTGTCTTCATTCACAGCAGCATTACTGAGATCAGCCGCTGGTGTCGGGACATCGAGGAGGCTGAAGTTCCAGTTCAGTGTGGTCGAGTTTAGTCAGGGCTCTGTGCAGGACACTCACGTTCTCCCACTTTAACACATCATTTCGTCATGGAGTTAGTTTTGTGGATCTCACAGGGCCGTCGTCATGCAGGATAAGGGTTTGGACCTCGTGGTGCCAGTGAAAGGTTACTGTAACCCGACAGCAGAGGAAGACGTGTGCTTCAGAAACGCATGTGGGTGTGATGGTCAGGGGTGCACATACTTTTGGCTCTATAGTGCACATTGGCATATTTGTTAGTGGTCAGTTTGGATTGTTGTTGCTTTTTCCTTCTTTCCAGTAAGTGTTAAGATAAATATGTAAAGCTGTGAATATTAGTGCGTCTGTGCCGTGTGAATAGTTCACGCCTCATTCCACATGTCTGTCAGATGTAGGTTCTCCTGGAGTTTCTCAGATCTCTCTTCCCAGCCAGATACTCTCTGACATGCCAGGTAACGGTTCCTTCATCTACTGTCCTCGTCACGCTGCGCTTTAGCGTGTAGCTGCCTGCTTTCCCCATGTTGTCTGCATGTGTCTCATGATCGCTGCGTCTTTAATAAAAGCAACCGAGCGGAAATAAATTTAAACCAAATCAGATTAATCAAATCAAATGATATAACATACCTTTATCTAATAATAAATTATAAAATATGATTAAAATAATGTGACTGCAGTCATGAAATTCAGCTTGCTGATATAACACCGTCTGCACAAGTATCCGTACAAGACGTAACCGTGTTTAAACCAGGGCTGAGCAACGATCACAAAAAAATTAAACACGATTGTTCTTTTGTTTAATCTCAGTTTATTTTAATCGTAACATACAAAGCATTTTTGGCATAAGAACAAATAAGGGAAAAGAACACCGCTAAGCTGCTCGTACGTCTGTGAGCTGTTCAAAACTTAAAAAGCCAAGCAAGTTAGGAATTTAACTTTTTTTTCAGAGTAAACCCACAATATCAGCGTTGCCTCTGGCATGTGTTCAAAAGCTCCCTGATAATCGTAATTCTTATTGTAATTTTGGAAGTATTTTGGTGGTTGGATTTCTTATGGGAAAATTCGAGCCGCGACACAAATTTCCCCCTTAATAACTCCAGAAAGAATTAAATTTATATGCAGAGGTTCCGCTGTAGTTTATCAGATCTGCTAAGAAATGTGCCTTTGCATTTTAACTTTACGAGTAAATAGATGCTACTGTTCCAGACATACCTGATGATCTAAAAGCCGGTTGAATAATTTTTGACGAGACAGTGTAGTCTCTAAAGTTATCAGGGAAATGGCACCAGTTTTATGTGCGTAGTTAGCATTCAAGTGTACCTAATAAAACTTAGAACTCGGCATCTTAGACCCCTTCCATACATACAGGAGACCAATGAGAAATCTCCTCGAGTGATTTTGGTGAGACAATTCTCGCATCTGTTTCTTTGCATCTCCTCTGCTACGGGTGTTCTCTCTGCCTCTACTCTTTTATTTACTCTGCCAGTTCAGTGTGTGTTTGTGTGTGTTGCTGAATTACTGTGCTGAACACTGGGCCTCCAGGACGCTGCCGAACGATTTACCAAAATCTAAACTAAAAGTGACCAATAATAACCACTTGACATTCACTCCTCTTCTCCATGCTCCCTTCATCCTCGTTCAGTTTTATTGCTGCAGCGTTTTAACAGTGGTCACATCACAAAGCAGTTTTACAGAATTAGAATTAGAGAAGAGATAACTAGGGTTTATGACTGTTTTCATACTTTACTATAAACCACCCAATGGAGTTTCACATGCTGTGTGTTCGGACTGTGAGTAAGAACAGTGTGTATTCTCTTAATGTTCCCCTTTTTTATTTAAATGCTTGATTTTGCATGTGTTCCTCTGCAGTGCATTTGTTTTCTTCTCTTTTCGCTGTATTTCAGATTATATCACAAGTGCACTATATGGCCAAAGGTTTGTGGACACGATGTTACGATGTGCTCCACTCTTCTGTAAAGACTTGGAGCGAAATGCAAGAGCATACAGAACCGTTCTATACGACTGTATGCTTTAAACTTTGACTAACAGTTTGGGGAAGGACCACATATGGGTGTGAAGGTCAGATGTCCGTGTCCCGTTGGCCATTTAGTGTACCCATCAAATCACCCACCCCCGCTGTGGTACCTCTCACCTATGAGCTGCAGTCTTACTGCCTTTTCTCTCGCTTTATCGTGCTGCTGTTTGTAGATTCGTTTCTGCTGCTTATTTTTCAGGTCAGACGTCCAGAACGGTGAGCTCCTCACCAAGTGTCGAGAGTCTGTCAGGTGGGAAGGACCAGGCCATGTCATCCCCGCCTCTTTGTGCTTCCAAGGGGCGGGACTCGAGCACATCATCCCCGCCTCTCTCAGCCACCAAGAAAGATTTGTTCTTCAACATCAGTCGTTCACGTTCTCACAGCAAATCCATAGGAAAAAGGGACCTGGTGAGCCTCTGTTACCCTCTTAAGCTCTCACTCCTCTTCTCCATGTTTTATTTCTGTAGTGCGTTTACACTGGTCATTGTCACAAAGCAGTTTTACAGGATTTTAAAAAAAGGATGTGGTGCTCACTGTATCATCCACAAAAAAGCCCCCCCCCCCAAAAAAAAAAATGTAATTATTATTATCAGTTTGTCCCACAATCCACAACAACTTAGATGATGTTAGTTAGTTTGCATCTCAACAACAATAGGAAATATACTACTATGTACTATGTTTAGTGTATACGGTAAAAAAAAAACGTTATAATGTTTTTGTAGTTTAATTTAAAAAGTGAATCTCTCATATATTCCAATAATTTATTAAACGTAAAATAAAATAATTCAAGTCTTTTTCGGTTTTAATTTTGTTGATAGTGGTTAGCACTGTAGCCTTGCACCTCCAGGGTCTGGGTTCGATTCCCATCTCTGTGTGCATGGAGTTTGCATGTTCTCCCTGTGTTTGGTGGGTTTCCTCCGGGTACTCCGGTTTCCTTCCACAATCCAAAGACATACAGATTAGAATGATGACTGAGTGATTATGTCTTACATCTCATCTAAAAATCTAGTATCTAATCTAATCTACAGTAGCATCAAAAATTAAGTATCACAAAATATTAGAATATTTCCCAAGATCAATCAAGAAAAGGTTGTACAATGCAGACATAATTTTTTTTATGCAAAAAATTGTTTATTTATGCACTCAACACTTGGGCGGGGCTTCTTTATCTCAATTCGCAGCATTGATTAGTCGTAGCTTGAAGGCGATCAGTCTGTGGCACTGCTGAGGCCTTACTGAACACCAGGCTGCTTTGATATCAGCCTTCAGCTCGTCTATACTGTCGGGGCTTGACGGTAGTCCATACAGATGAGTTGGCTGGCCAAACAAGCACCGTATTATCATGGTCAGTACACCAGTTAGCGCTAGTTTTGGCACTATGGCCAGATGCTAAGTCCCGGTGAAAAAGGAAATCAAAATCTCAATAAAGCTTATCATTAGACAAAAGCAAAAAGTGCTAAAAAATCATCTGGTACATGGCCGTGTTGACTCTGGACTCAATTAAACACAGTGGACTCCAGCAGATGACATCGCACCCAAATCATCACAGTAGAACTACACTGAGAGATGCACAGTATTTATACTGTATGAATAGTAATTTACTCTGTAAATAAAATAAAATAAAATAAAAATTCAGATATTTGGATTTTTGTCTTTCATGAGCTGTAAGTCATAATCATTAAAAAGAAATATTCCACTTTACATGTAATGGATCTAGAGACACACTGTATATAAAAGCTGGTGCTTATTAAATGTTTAAGCATTTTTGTTGAACAGATGTGCTACATTGCTACACATGTGGTTGTGTGTCTCCAGGAAGAGCTGGAGGCCCAAGTGTCCTTACTGCAGGGACAGATCAATGATCTGGAGGCCATGAGCAAATACTGTGCCAAGATGATGAATGTGCACATCGGTGAGTTTGATGAGACGACTTAAGAAAAAAAAAAACATGTTTGTCATTTGCAAACAACACTTTTATCTCTTTACATGATGAGCAGGTAAGATTCAGGACGTGATACTGCAGGAGCATCTGCAGAAGGAGGACGAGGTGCTGGTGTCACTTGCTGGACTTAAGCAGGTTTGTCCTAACCCTTTAAACACTTTGATGCAGAGTAGAGCAATTAAATTGCGTCCTCTACATGAGCTCATGCTGAAGGTTTCACTCATCATGATGTATGATCTCTCCGCAGATTAAAGACATCCTAAAGGGAGCTCTGCGCTTTAATCAGAGTCAGCTGGAGGCTGAGGAGAACGAGGAGATCACTATAGCAGATGATCACTACTGCTCAACCGGTCAGAACACGTCTCAGCAAGAGGAATCCACAACTGTCAATGCGGACATGGACAGCGTTCAGGCAAACCCTCAGCTGGACGTCAGCCATCACGCTGAGCAAGAGAAAGAAATGGAGAGATTGGAAAAGACAACAATGCCAAGTGAGGGGGCACATACCACAGAGCCACAGGTTAGACAGGATTACACGTGTAGCGTTCACATGATGACTCGGATATAACGAGATCTCTGGTGTGTAACACAAGTGAGACCAGGCAAATTTATTTTATCCTAAAGATGAAAAGCAGAACATTCGAAACTTTGAAATCTTTTAGGTTGTTGTAAAAAAAAACCCCACAAAAATGGCTTCACTTATGACTAGCGTTAGTACTCGTTAAAGAGTTTGTAAAAATAACCCAATAAAAGGTTAAAGCTAAAAAATAATCTGCTGATCTTTAATGTGATCAGTGATATTATTATTATTATTATTATTATTATTATTATTATTATTTGAGGTTGAAGCCCACGTACATGTCTGTGTGTCTCTCTGTACAGCAGAACTCTCTGTCTAACTTATTAATACAAAGAAATCCCATTCTGTAAGGTTGAGTATCTTACGCCTTGTTTACACTAAGTTGTCCTTCTTTGGTGCTCAGACAAATACACTCCCTGTTCGGTAATCGGAGAGTGAATCTCAGATGAGAAATGGAAAAAGTAGATCAAAGGATAAAGATGAAGTTTTGTCTTAAAACCACTCCAGCGTGTTAAAATTCACTTATACCACTTCAGCGCTGTTATTTTAACCAGAGTGAAAATATGAACTAATCCCAGTAGCACATTAGTGAATCATTTTAAAGTAGATTATTAAATTTAGCACATAACTGTTTATAACATCATTTTGATTTCACTTATGGTGCAGGTTAAACTTCAGGTAGATATCTTTAAGTACAGCAAAAGTTTCATTAAATTCTGTCGCAGTCAGAAGTCAGTCGATTTAAATCGCAGTCGATTTAAGACGCGCCCACAGTTCGATGCATGCGCAGTACGCTGTCCAAACTTGCGTTTTATTATCTGACACATAACTGCTCATAGCTTCCCCCTTTGTCTTATTTATATAAATGATTAATAACTGAAGAGATTATTGCCATTAGATAAAGTTGTATAAATTTTCTTTATCATGTTTGTTTTTTAAAATAACACACTCTTATTATTCACTACAGTTTGCTGAGGGGAAAAACTGGGACGACTACATCCTGGTCTCTCAGGATGGGGACCTTCATCCAGCGGATGGTGAGATTGCCGCGCCCTTCAAGCAGGGGCGGAGCTTTGGCGTAGCAGAGTTTCAGGACCCTCTCATGGGAACCACCTCTGGATCATCCAGCCCAGAAGATGGCAGCACTAACAGCAAGGACTCTGATTTTACCATCGTTAACCCGGCTGACCTTTGAAACCTAAAATAAATTCTGTCCGTCTGATCTTTATGCTTTGACTTAGAGGATCAGACATTCTGCTGGACTTATGCACTTGTCAACTTGGGTCGATTGCCCTGTGGGATCCAACTTCCCCAAACTCAGACCCCAGTTCATCATCTCTTTGTTCTTGTATGCTTGGATACTAAATATCTGTCTGTACACCTGTATCATGTGACACAAATCTTTTTTGCACAATAAATTTAGCTTTCTAGTTACTGTAAGTTACTTTAAAATATAAATCATCCCAGTTTATTTGATAAATCCTCTCATCACCCCATACCACTGCATATAACCCCTTCACAGACTCCTACTGTACATGTAGCCTGACTCCTAATACTACTCAAATCTTTATCACTATTCAGACCTCTCTTGTTCTTTCTCACTGTTTGCATAATGACGGTGATAAAAAAGAGGGCACTGGCATACACACACACACACACACACACACACACCATGTGTCTTAAATAAAACGAAAAAAGAAATGTAATGGATATGAGCTATCAGTAACCTCGCTTTCTCTCTTTAACGTTGATTGTTTATGACTCAGTGCCTCAGTACACGTCCATGTCGTTCTTCTGTTCCAGTGTTTTTTCTTTTTCTTCTAAATAATTTTAACCCAGATTGCAATATCTGATTTTTGCTAAATTATGTTTTCCACCTTTTTTTTTTTAAATCCTTGATATGTGAACTGTACCTTTTTTTTTCTCTTTCTTTCTTGTGTCCTTTGTTTAAATTCTTTCGGCCCTCAAGGTAGCTGTATGGCATTGCACGTGTGGGATGATGGAATGATATTAACTCCAGAAGAATAAAAAGGCGTTATTGCTCTTGCCTAACTCTGTGTGCTTTGGAGTATGAGAATCATTCTCTGTATAAGGAGTGTTGTCGTAAAGAACTGATTTATCTGACTGCAGTTTGTTGTACAGCGTACCAAACATCATAAGCATCATGGCAGTGTCTACATATGATGCAGCTTCTCTGTGGAACTGACGACTAAATTCCCCAATCTTTCGTGTACGAGGGTGAGTCCAAAATGATCCGCACTCGATGACAGTGACGATGCACGTCTGTATACTTCTGCCCACGCTGTCGCCACTCTGCAGAAACTTTGTTTTGAGGTGGTAAAGCATCCTCCCTATAGTCCTGATCTCACTCCATCTACCGGTCACCTGTTTGGTCCCCTGAAAACAGCCATAGAAGGACGAAGGTTCATGACAGTGGTGCATTTGTGGCTCTCATCTCAGCCTAAAACGTTTTTCTTAAATGAGGGAATACGGAAGCTTGTTGACAGATGGACAAAGTGTTTTGAAAATCAAGGAGATTATGTGGAAAAATTATGTTCAGCTGTGGCTGAAAGTAATGAGTGACACAAATATAATTTTTTACAAAGTCTGCTGCTCCAGTGTTTTTTAGATCTTTATGTTAGATGTTACTGTGGTATACTCTAGTATAATTACACGTACTTCATAAGTGTCAAAGGTTTTTATTGACAATTACATTAAGTTTATGCAGAGAGTCAATATTTGAAGTGTTGACCCTGCATATATATATATATATTTTTTTTTTTCAACCACCTCTTGAGGATTGACCACAAGTTTTCAATGGGATTAAGGTCTGGGGAGTTTCCTGGCCATGGACCCAAAATTCTGATGTTTTCTTCCCCACTTAGTTATCACTTCTGTCTGAGCTCCATCATGCTGGAAAAGTCATTGTTATCACCAAACTGTTATTTGGATGGCTGGGATAAGTTACTCTCAGAGGATGATTTTGTACCATTCTTTATTCATGCCCTTTTAGTTGTGAATCAAACCCACACATGAATGGTCTCAGGATACTTTACTCCTCCGTGCTGGTTGGGTTCCTCGGGTGTTGCTCTGTATTAATAAATTTGTTTATAAATTAAGTCATGTGGTGCCATGAGAAGAACAAGTGAAGGTATCTACAGACCTGTTTATTTCCTGTAGGTCAAAAATAAACTGCTATATATGTCTAGACCTAATTCAATGTCAGAACCTGCGGCATATTTCATGCCGTAAACATACTACGGAGTCCCTTTGGTTACACTGGGGAGAAAAACTAAATAATCTGTGGGTACAACTTACTAAGTCATGGGAACAAGATAGTATGTTTGGACACAACATACTGAGGCGTGGGAACAAAATAGTTTAATGCATTATCATGAGAAAGTCATGGCCACAGCTTAATAAGCTCATAGCACTTAGCGTCTTGTAAACTTCAAGCCTTAGTAAGTCATGGCCACAACATAGTATCTAATTCCCACGAGTTAGTAAGTCATGGCCGCAACATAGTATCTCATTCCCACGAGTTAGTAAGTCGTGAATGCAACATAGTATCTCATTCCCACTAGTTGGTAAGTCATGGCCGCAACATAGTATCTCATTCCCACGAGTTAGTAAGTTCAATTTTTTATTCAATTCAATTTTATTTGTATAGCACTTTTAACAATTTATATTGTCACAAAGCAGCTTTACACACTCAAAAGAATTAAGTTTAACTTTTCGACATGATAAAACATTTTCCACCCTTTACCAGGATGACTCCGCCCCCACCCACAGTACATGAGTGATTCCAGGAGCTGAGAGATTCAACACTTCATGAGAAGTTCTGGGCTTCATGAGATCTGCACAGTCAGAACACTAAGTCAATCTAATCTCATTCCCACGAGTTAGTAAGTCGTGACCACAACATTAAACTATTTTGTTCGGATGCCTCAGTAAGTTGTGGCCATTTCCCCCCTGACTGTCACCAGCTGATGATTTGTGAACTTGTGAATGTGTTGAAGGTGTAGTGACCTTGAAGCCCCAGACTAAGTTCCCTCTCTCATTGTGTGTGTGTGTGTGTGTGTGTTGAGGGTCTCCCAGGGCCCACGTGTAGGCGGGCAGAGACACTCCTCCATTTTGTCACGACGCTTGAAAGAAAACTGGAGGGAAGTTTTGTGCAGAGATTAATTTATTCAGTAATTTTATCGGTTTTAGACATGGTGAGTAAAATAAGCTCCAGGTGTAGGACACACACACACACACACACACAGGAGGCACTTTAATGGTGTGTTTCTGTCAGAGAAACCAGGCTACAAGTGTTTTCAACTTAACCTCGATAAAGTACTAAACAAGCAGTTAAATAAATTAATTTATCGTGTTTTTAAACCGGACGGATTATTATTATTTGTATTATTATTAATTATCATCTTTATGAATAAAAAGTGTCGCGTTTGTGTCTTTAATTTAAAAAGTGCTAATAACGTTAGCAAGAAAAGCCGTGGTGTGACTAAAGTGTACAAACTTTTGCACATTCTTTAACATTTATTTATACTAGTGATTAATTTGAGGCCGTCAATAAATATTTTGTTGAAAATAACTTAGTGAATGTTTTAGCCTCAGAGAGCTAAAGGCTAATCCCGTCTCACACACTTAGCATCAGTGCTAACAGGTCAGAGCGCGTTAGCTTAGCATTTAACCGTCGGACTGACGAGGATCCGATTCGCATGTTATTTTTATCATCATTAATATTAATGTTTTTTATTTATTTATCTCTTGACCGAGTTGTGCGCGCGCTCTCCGTGCTGTGGGACTGACTGAGTGTGTGTGTGTGTGTGTTATGTGTGTGTGTGTTTGACTCTCAGGAGCTCCAGAAACAGCGTCATGGTGTGACGATGCCGAACGGCTTCATCTTACCCGAGGGCAAAACCACCCCTAATACCCTGTTTGTAGGAGGGATAGACATGAAGGTGGGACACTGACCACACACACACACACACACACACACACAGGGGGATGAGGGTTATCTCTGGAGATTTTTGTCTGTACATTGATCACTGGAACCAAAACCAGTCTCAGAAAATGTTGTCTGTCTGTCTGTAGGTCTGTCTGTGTACTGTATGTGTCTGTCTGTCTGTCTGTCTGTCCACTATATTTCCATATTCTCATGTCCATGCATTAAACTATTTTGTTCCCCAGTCTTAGTAAGTAGTGTCCACAGCATACCGTCTCGTCCCTTCTACACTATATTACCAAAGATATTCACTTGCCTGCCTTCACATCCATATGAACATGATTGTACTGTTAAGTTGTTGAGTATACTGAGACACATATATACTGAGACACATATATACTGAGACAGAGAGCGGCATCTTTTTGCAGAGTCAGTTCTGTAGCTACAGACCTCCAAACTTCATGTGGCCTTCAGATTAGCTGAAGAACATCGCGTAGAGAGCTTTATGGAATGGGTTTCCATGGCCGAGCATCTGCATCCAAATGCAAAGATTGCAATGTAAAGCAGTGAAAGGAACTCCTTAATAAAGACATTTTGGACAGAGTTTGGGGACGGCTCCTTCCTGTTCCAACAAGACTGGACACCAGTGCACAAAGCGAGTTTGGTGTGGAAGAACCTCGAGTTTGGTGTGCTCCTGACCTGGACTTGATGGAACATATTTGGGATGAATTAAAGTAGAGACTGTGAGCCATACACACACTCCTAAACCTTGTGGAAAGCTTCTCAGAAGAGTTGAAGCTATTATAGCTGCAAAGGGGGCGGGGCCAACATCATATTAATTCTCTAACTTATTAATACAAAGAAATCCCATTCTGTAAGGTTGAGTATCTTACGCCTGTTTAGTTTACACTAGGTTGTCCTTCTTTTGTCGTCAGACAAACACACTCCCTGTTCAGTAATCGAAGAGTAAATCACGGATGAGAAATGGAAAAAGCAGATCAGATAAAGAAAGTTTTCTGTATCCTCTCTTTCCCATTGATTTAAATAAGATGAAATGACAGTAGATTTAAAATCTTGCTGTGAAATCAGTACATTTTGTACAAATTCCATAATATTTAGCCACTAATCCAGTGGAAATCAAAACCCTATACAGTAATGTTTGACACCCAAAATTTTTTTGTGACATTACAGTTTTAAAAAAAAAGTTGCTCACTGATTACATTAAAGCTGATCAGATTATTTTTAGTTTGAACCTTTTAACTATTTCTACTTATAAATCTTTTTTTTTAATTACACTCATGTTTGTCTAAATGGAGCTCTGTGTGTCTGCAGGTTGAGGAGGATGAGATCCGGGAGTTCTTTGGTCGGTTTGGCGCAGTGAAGGAGGTGAAAATCATCACCTACCGCGGGGGCATCTGCAAAGGGTGAGGGCAAGTCACAGGGGTCACGTTTGGTGTAACATTACAGCCAGACCAAAAAAAAGAGTGTCTGTAATTTACTCGGGTGCGAATCTTTATTTATTCTAACAGGTTTTATAGTGAGAACATGAAGTCTTTACCAGGTTGTGAATTAGTCTTGACGTGACGTCTCAGATCAAAATCTAAACAGTCTCACAGTACAGAAAGTCTGAGGCTGTACAGATAGTTATACAGCAGGAGGTTATAAGTTCTGTAATGCTGCGTCTCGGCACTACGTTGGTGTTTTCTAGAAAGACAACAGTGTCACTACGAGCCTCACTCTCCTCTAAAACGTGTTTTATTTATTTATTTATCATTTATATTTCTCCAGACTCATCGTATCCTGTCTTTCTTGCAAAGTTCTGCCTAAAATAAAAAAGAAAGGAAAAAAAAAAATGTAATTACATTTTTTTTAAATCAAGATTTTATTTTATTTTTTTACCCTAAAAATAAGCAGAATAAACAACAGTCCCAAACTTTTTCAGAATTTCCTTTTTTTTTCCTTTTAGGACTGAATTTTTATTTATTTTATTTTGTGTGTGTGTGTGTGTGTGTGTGTGTGTGGTATTCCAGAACACATAAGTTTTAAAAAAATTTTTTCTTCAAATATCGTAAGTTGTAGCTCAGGAATTTATTTTGGTGACTCAAGTCCTTGAATAATAAGTGTACTTGCGCCCCCTTGAGGCTGAATTGTTGCCTCACACATCAGGGTTTGAAACAGTCCAGCGGGGTAGCTGATTGTGTGTGTGTGTGTGTGTGTTTGCCAGCCCATCACTGGGTGAACACTACCTAATGCTGATATGTCTCTCTTTATCTTTTGATCTGTTTTTCTTTTTGTCTTCCATTTTTTTTCTCTCTCGCTCTCTGTTTTTCACAGATGTAATACACTCTCTTCATCCTGTCGTCCGTCTATCAGTCTTTAGCAGCTGCTTAAACACTCCTGTATTAACATCTTTTCTGCATCATTTGTATTAATTCTGAATTATAAACAGGATGTGTGTGTGTTATAAAAAGGATTATTGGTCACCAGGGAAAAATTATAATATATTTTATTTATTTGTCATAATTCTCATCTCCCACTCGGTGTAACACACATCTTCTTAGTAACCAGAAGAGACAGTTTTATTAATGTTAAACTCTGAGTTATGGAGAAGACAAACCGTCCTTCGCCGTAACGTTGCAAAGACAGTGAGTCGGTTCCACGTGTCTGTAAACTGTCTGTTTTTTGCTGGATAATTTGTCACGTAGTTCCAGCGTTTCATGTAAATCGTGTTTGAGGACGGACGCAGCGGAGCATCAACAGTCCATCAGAACTAATACAAGGTAAAGTTAATCACACAATGTTGTATTTTTAAGGTTCTGAGGTTTAAATGATTCTGTAATGTTTTTATGACACAGCTGTTGTTTTTTTTGTGCAGTAGAGGCGTGTGGCGTCCTGGCAGCTCACAGGTAAGATCATGTTTATAATCTCTTATTGATCATTTATGGGTTTCGCATCAGTGTTATTAAAATTAAGTATGACAGGTGTTCAAGTCAAAGCAGGACTTTTGTTTGTGCAGAATAACAGAACACAGTGATGAGAGTAAACACAATATTTATTTCTCTTTATAATCCTCTGTTACACTACTGCACTTCTCCCAGTGTTTCACTTGTGCTTGGACACCGTCAATGTAGAAAGTCTTCTTAGTACGTTAGCGCCTTGGATGGACTGTCTGTCTGAGTCACGTCTGGGAAAAGCTGGCCTCCCAGTCAGACGTGACAAATTTATTTATTTATTTATTTATTTATTCTTCTGGTGTTATTGAAGACTTTATCAGAACTTTTGGAGACTGATGTGAAAGCACGTGTCACTCTGCAGTTACTCTCCTCAACGGTCTCACCGTCGCCTTCTGATAATGTGATAATACAGGAAGTAACGTACGTATTATTTTAGACTGGGAATTATGGAAAGTGAAAGGTATTGTTTCTGGTATTGATTAATGGGAGTGCATTGCCATGGTTACCTTTTTTGTTGTGTGTTTAACTCAACATTAATTGTTATAGTATCTAACCATTACATTGTATTATAGTATTTATTGTTTTTTTTTTATAAGTTTGTAGATGGTAAGTATTTTGTCCTGCAGTGTTCAATACTATCACAAGCAAATTGACAATTATGCAAATTAGGCGATGATGTCATTTAGTGACTTTTAGCACGACCAATAGCTACTTCCCTGACTGAGGAGATAGGAACAGTTCACAGTGAAACAAAACAACCTCCAGGACTGAAGTGCTATAATACATAAACAACACAAATTAACAAAACTAGATGACAAACTGACACACAAAAAATAAAAAGTGCAAAAAGACACCGTAAAGTGCAGGTGCCAATGTGAAAACAATATTCATCGTCCATGAGATAAAAATAAACACTTCTGGTCAAGTAGCAGCAAACTGACCATCTACAGTCAGGTCCATAAATATTTGCCCGTTGTGGTGTTTGTGTACCGCTGTGTCTACTGCAGTACATCTGGAGTTAAAATGAAATAACAAAGCTGAACATAAATGATTTTCAGGTTTGACTTAAGAGTGTTTCCTGGTAAACAGTATAAGAAATATAGCACTTTCCCCTTTTTTAACATGTAGTTTGTGTCATTTTGGTAACATCTGTCCCATTGATGTTTCACAGCTGTATGAGCAGGGGTTTTTTTAATTTATTTTTTTTAACTGGTCTGGTTTAGTCCTGATGTTGAGGCTTTCTGGTGCTGTACATCTTGTGGTGGACTCGTCTGTTTTTACTCTGGTCCTCTTCTGATTGTGACATCCATCAGCAAATGTTTAACCGAGGAGACGTTGCTCATTCAGACATCACTACTTACTGTGTTTATCGTGGACATGGTGGTGTGTGTTGTTTATCTCTTCTGTGTCTTTCAGGTAAACCAGCGCGCAGATCTACAGGAAAGCAGAGAGAGAGAGAGAGAGAGAGAGGAAGCTCTCTGTAGGTTTTTATAAAGGATTTGTATTTAAACTTTAGCTTTTATAATCAGTATTAATCCTGTATTAATAAAATGTACAACACAATGCTAGAGTAAATAGAATTATTTCTTAACACTTGTGTCAGTCATGTTGTTGAGAGATTTTCCATTTCAGACACACACACACAGACACACACACACACACACACAGAGTTGTGTGGAGTAGAAATGTTTTGCTGTTTTCAGGCTCATACTGTATACACACATACTGAAGGCTTTCTGCTTTTTTAACACTTAATCTGATCTAGTTATTTAAATTCTCTCAGTATTTGTCAAGTCGACTTTTATTGTCATTTCAACCATATACAGTTCAGTACACAATGAAGCGAAATAACGTTCCTCCAGGACCAAACTGCTACATACAACATAAATTTACAACATATATAACAAAAAAAATAAAAACTAACTAACCAGCTAACATTATAACAGATTAAACTAAACAGATTAACATTATAAATTAACAGAAACTATCTAAGTCCTATACAGAACAAGACAACATAAAGTGCAAATGTGCAAACGAGCGACAACATAATACTGTACGTTTCAACGCTCTGTGGTAATGAGGTGGTGGAATGAGAAACAGTAAACAATTCCTTGTAGATAGCAGCAGAGATAGAAAAGAGATTTTCATGCAAATAAATATTGGGCAAAAGAGCAATTTCAGGTTGGTTTGTAGGAATTGTTAATTGTTGTTGTTCAGTGTGTTTGTGCGTGTGTTTATCAGTTCAGTCCCAGTGTTATTGAGGTAATTAGAGGTGATTTCTGCAGTAGGGTAAAGGTTTAAAATGTTGAACTGATGCACTTAATGACTATAAATGAAAAACATGGATTGTTTGATGGCGATAATAAACCTCGCGTGCTTGAATATTCATGCTGAAATACAGGAAATACAAGATGTGATGCGTTGAATGTTTGTATAACAGACTAATATATTTTTTCTGCAGCATGTGTTTGCGTGTCACGTTCATAATCACAAGTAATTTTTATCTGACTTGGACACGCCCACATTAATGCGCCTCGTGCCCTCTGAGTTACAACACCTCATATTTGCGCGAGCACTTATTCACATGGGGTTTTGCTTTGACGGACATACAAGCAGTCAGTCGGCTGTATTTTTGAGGTCCAGAATAAGAATAAAGCCGGACGTCACGCTTGAGCTGTTGCTAGCGCAGCAGTGAAATCCCGCGCTGCCGGTGAGAGTCACAAAGTCACATGAATACCGATCTGACTGTTATCATTCTAGTCATGTGACTCAGATCCAGTCTTTAAAAACATCAGATTTTGTGTTCAGACAACCAGACTGGCGGTGTAAATCATGTGACCGGCCAAAACGGTGCAGCGTGTTGCCTGATAATCGGTTCTTGTATAAAATGTTGCTGATCCAAACCTCAGCAGAAACACAAGAACTTTTATTGTAATTTTAGAAAACCAGAAGCTCCATCAGTGGTTGTATTGACTATATTTGTTTCCAGTGATGTCTGGAATATATATATATATATACACACCTCGGGTTGCGAGTAACGCGGTTTGCGAGTGTTTCTTCAAGACGAGCAAAGATTTTTAATACATTTTGAATTGAAAAACGAGCAAGTCTTGGTTTACGAGTACCGAGCATCATGTATCACGCATGCGCTTCTTGTTTTGACGCCGAGCGTCACGTGATCACAACTGAACCAACGGTTTTTCTCTCACTTGGAAGAATTTGAGTTTCCACTCTTTCTTATGGGAAAATTTAAATTGGTTTACGAGTGTTTTGGAATACAAGCCCGCTTCCAGAACGATGCTCGTAACCCAATGTTCGACTGTATATATCTTTAGTTACATTTTCCGGAGAGAGAGAGAGGGAAAGCTGCCTTACTTTTTCTCATGCTGTGTTTGTTTTTCCTCTTCTCTAGTTACGGCTTTGTTTACTTCAGCGAAGACGTCGACATCCAGACCATCATTGAAGTAAGGAGTTTACCATTATAACGGTCACCCCCGCAGGCATCCCATAACGTATTTTAACTGTGTTGTGGCACTGAAGTGTGACTGCGTGTCTCTTACTTCCAGCAACAGATCACTTTTAAGGGGAAGAAACTCAAACTGGGCCCAGCCATCATGAAGGAGCGGATCTCCCGTGGTTTTCAAGGTTTGCTCTTATTTAGGTGTGTTTACGGTTAGCACTGCTGAGTGGACGAGTGCAGATCCATCTTCTGTGTAAATAAATAAGTTACTTCAACCAGCTCATCCTGGGTCTCAGATGCCCACATAATCAATAATCTCTGGTGAAATTGGAAAAAGTATTTGCCCCTTCCAGATTTTTTTTTTTTGCATATTTGTCACATTGAAATGATTTAGTATTAATAAAGGTAACCTGGGTAAATAGTAAAATATACTTTTTAAAGTAATTTTTATTTAATTAAGAGGAAAAAGGTGTCCAAACCTACCTGTGAAAAAGTAATAGCCCACTAAACTTAATAACTGGCTGTTCCTCTCTTGGCATCACTGACTGCAAATAAGGTGTTTGAAATAACAGCCAGTGAGTCTTTTACATCCTTCACTGTGGAGGGATTCAATTAAGTACTATTTATTTATTGAAGTATAACAAATATGCCCAAAAAAAAACTTATTCACAGCACTTTATCATAGCTGTGAAAGATTTGTTTGTTTATTTAATACAGTAAATTATTTTTCTGTCAGAACATGTAGTGTTTACAATCCCGTGTTCCACACACCAAGTAGTGCTCTTGATCAAGGGTTAGAGAGGGATTTAGGATTCAGCCTTGTGTTAGGATCACGTTAGCTTTGTAGCACAGAGAACAACTCCAGAGCGTCACGGAGCTGAAATACTGAAGTGGAATAAAAGGGAAATAATAAAGAAAAACAATCGTCATCGTTTTCTCACTACAGATTCTGTCCAGTCACCTCTGATTGGTCCATCACAGTGGGTCAGCCCCTCCCCCTGTGTGTACTGTCCCTGCTGCCCCCCCAGCCTGGCGCTCAGTGGAGGTACACAGTATGTGCAGGTAAATGTCATTCAACACTCAGCTCTCAACACAACACGATCATCTGACCACTTTATTAGGAACGCCTTCTGTCTCCACATGATGACATCTCACAGTTCAGTGACTGGGAACACCAATGACGAGCACTAGTGATGCGCGGGTCGTCTGGTAACCCGCGGGTCGGGTTGGGGCGGGTAAAGAAATTGTCACTTTATTTGCGGGGCGGGTCATTAAAAACAAAAAATAAAAAATCCATGTATGTTGCGTGCAATTCCCTATAGTCTATATTACATATTTGGGAATATCTATTTCCATATTTTATTAGGTTCTTTGATAAGGTTACATCACGTGACAAGTCACGAAAGCGCCAAGCAGCTACCGCTGCCAGTCACAACAAAAACAAAGAAATAAAAGTGAAGATGGAAGACGAGGCGCAGGAGAAATTGAGGTCAGGACTTTACATCATTAAAAGAAAAAAGGTCAGGCTGCTAAATCTAATGTTTTAGAATTCTTTTTTTGCACAGCGAACGTAAAAACGCCAAATGAACATTTCCGTGTGATGAATAGAAATGTCAGTGGTTATTTAGCGTAGGCTGTAAACTGTAGGCCTGCCCTATACAAATCTAAATAAAAAATTGTTTATCCTAGATTACAAACGCTGCTTTGTAAATGTTTAAAATGTGTATCATTATCTTGTTATTAATATGACCTGATTTAGCGTTCATATTCATAATCATATGTTTGTTGCCAGTTTACAGGGCGATGTTTCCAAGTACGTTCAGGCTGAAATAAAGGCTGTTTTCATTTGAATTACAATACCTAGTATGTCTATTTAATGGGGGCGCATCACTAACGAGCACCGATCTCGTGATCATGAAGCCGGCTGTTGTTCTGAGAAACGATGCATTATCATGCTGTAGAGATCAGAGCGTGGTGAAGGAAGGCCTGCACATGCTCAGTATTGATACTCAAATATCCTGAGTCGTTCACATCATGATTGATTGGCAGTTACAAGCCCAGTGTGAAAACGTTCTCCACACTATTAAACAGGATCAGGAATCAGCAGTCACCTCCAGATATCATATTATCGTATCATTATCATTATCGTTTAGAGCGCCATCTGTGGGATTATAAAGAAATAGCAACGTTTTATTGTATTGAACACTTTTAAAGGCTACGTTTACACTGTCAGGTAAATGTGACCCAATTCAGATTTTTTGCTTATATGTGACACATATCGGATATGTTCTATGTCCGTGTAAACAGGAAAAAAAACGCATGCATTTCGAGATCGGTTTCAGGCGTCCTTCATATGTGAAATAAAATCAGATATGTGCTAATGTGATTGTTGTGTAAACAGACAGATCGGATTTCCTGTGTCATTGTGTTCTGTACATCATTAAAACAACTTTTTCACAGTTTAATGACGTAATGTTATTCTCCAGTGGAAGCGCGTGTGGAATTATAACATCGCAGGTGCCATAGACGAAAGTGAAATATGCTTTTCCTTTTCCATCTTGTCTAGTGTGTAGCGCAAGAACCTCTTTTTAGGTATGCGCGATGTTTCAGATGGTATGGCAAGTGTAAACACGTGTATCGGATACAAGTCATAGTTGAAAGAACGTGTAAACAGACGGTCCAAAAAATTAGATATAGGGGACAAATCAGAATTGGGAATCGAACCTGCAGTGTAAACGTAGCCAAAATCTCAAAACTCACCCTGAAAATGAGTGCTCGGGTCGAGCTACTGCGGCTTGCACGGCTTCTAACACAACCAACTATTCGAGTAATTAGCATGTGCTATGAGCGGCGCATGGGTTTTGGCACTTTGGAGGCTTTGAATGCGAACTGATCAAACTGAAAATCATCCAATTCTGGTCACTAAGAATAGACAATAGAAAATAGCACACAAAAGAATCTCGATTTGTAACTTCACCTTCACCTGCTCGTGTAATGGAATAGAAATAACTGTTTGTTGCTTGCAAGAGGCGAGAAAAACTCAAGCAGTACCTATAATGTTTTTTTCTCTTTCTCTCCCTCTCTGTCTCTCTCTCTCTCTAGCCATATCCTTATGCAACTTTCCCAGGAGTAATGATGCCTCAGGTGCCTATGAATTACACACAGACAGTCTACCCGTACCAGGTGAGCAGTCACTGTCAGCTTCTTATTTCCCGAATTGCATGTTTTTTTTTTCTTTTTCGTGCGTCTCATTAATTTTTTTATTTCTCAGCTTTTAACAAATTTTTCCCCTTGATTTTTTTCCTTTTTTTTAAATTTATTTTTCTTTCACAGATTTTTTTTTCTCTTAATCAGATTTTCTTACCCTAACCCATGTCTTTAGTCATTCCCAGTTGTAGTTCTGACCAAGTTTATGTCTGTCTGACCCTCTGGCGTGCTTGCATTTCAAGTGTTTACTATTAAACACTAAGACATCAGGATTCAGTGAGACACAGCGCCACAGGTCCCCATAATGTTATCAAGAACGGTAGAAAGAGGAAAATGAAGACTCTTTCGGTTTGGTTTTTTAAAGCAGCCAAAAGGAATTATAAATTAATGTTTAATGTCTATTTCATATTTTACTTAATTTTTGTAAATTTGTTTTTATAGGCAAGAATATGATTATAGTGTTGGAAAATTTGTAATATTAGTACAGTGGAACCTTGGATTATGAGCATAATTGATTTAGGAAGTGGGCTCGTGATTCAAAACATTTGTAAACCAAATAGAATTTTCCCATAAGAAATAATAGAAACTCAAATTATCCGTTCCACAGCCCAAAAAAATAAATACATAAATATACTTAACAGAAAATATAAAGTAAAAATAAAACAAAATAACCCGCAGTTTACCTTTAAAAGTAAAGTAAAAATAGTAAAAGTAACCCTTTCTCCTCTCTTATTTGAGTTTCTCTCACACATATTAACAGAGACAGTTTTATATTAAAAGTTAACAAGAAATCTCTGACACTCGATTGAGCGACACACTAACTGAATCACTGCTGTAAAGTAAAAATAAAACAAATTTATTTGCACTTTACCTTTGAAAAGAATCGCAACAGAGCAGTGTTCCTGTGTAGAGCAGAGAGAAAAAGTGTGTGTGTGTCTGAAGGCGAAAGTAGGAGGGGTCTGAGAGCAGGCTGAGTTTTGAGCAGAGAGAGAAAATGGATCTTTAACCTCTCTATTGAGACTTTTACTTTACACGCGCTCTGCACACGCTCATACAGACACAAAATAAAATGTTTTACACACATATACACACACACGCGTGGTCACAGTGTTATAGTAAACAGTGCACACGTGCACGGATGTCGAGAGACGCACACTAAGACTCAGAAGGGTAGACGATTACCCACAATTCCGCAGCGCAAGAGAGAGAAAAACTGTTGGCTTAGTTATGATCATGTGACGCTTGGCATCAAAACAAGCCAGTTTGTGTGTATTGGTTGGTTTGTTTTCAGTTTTTTTTTTGCACTATTTACTGTAGACTAAATTAAGATCCCTGTATTAGTTCTAAATCCTAACACACACAGAGAAAAGGAAAAGGGTGTAGTGTAGATATTGACTTTACTGTTTTTATGTTTGTTTTGTGCCAGTATCCCCGTCACAGTGGTGTGGTGACCGCAGGACAAGGTTTATAAATCAGGTCCTTTTGTTTGTAATCTCAGTAACAGGGTGTTTTCCTATTTACACACAGCAGTTTAGTTCCTGTGAGTTCTCATCACACTGTGTGTGTGGAAATGCTTTCTTTCTAACTTTCACAATTAAGCACACAATTTGATTTCCTCTTTTTATGATGCAACTTCAAGCGTCTAAGGATCTCCCATCTCGTTCGTTCATGATTGCATCAGTTAGGGTTTAAAGAATTGTCAGGTGAAACACATGAAACATTGGAGTAATTATCCAGTCAAATGTTCTTAACCATTTCATTATTAAAATTCATAAAGTGGGAAAAAGCCTTTTTTTTGTAAGCCAGGCAGTGTATAAACAGGGCCATCTGTACATCACATTGTCTTCATCTGAGCTTTTGTTGAACTCGGTTACATTCTCATTAGTTTGTGCTTCAAACTTGGGGTTTTAGTCACAATAGATCTTGATGTTAACTTGGTTTTCACTTAACACGATGTTCACTAAGAATTCTAAAACCGTTAAGATGTTTATCTTGTGCAGGTTTTCTTTGCCAGCCATCAAACCATGTGAGAAGACGCTAGAACTTGTTTGCTGGTTTAGAAACATGACAAATGGTTTAGAATTTTTTCCAGCATTTCATCAGTGTGTTTCTGATCAGAGAATGTAATAATCTCACGAGTATGAAGTTTCAGTCTGAGACTCCTGGTTTGTGTCAGCCTTGCTCTTATTTAAATGCTGTAAAAGAGCTTAAAAGTCACAAATGTACTGAGTGCTATTCACCACGTTTCTAAAAGCAAATAAAAAAAGATTTCTGCATTTATGGAATAACAAATACATGTTTTTCCTGTTTCCAAATGTACATCGATCTCCGAATGTACAGTGATGTACAGCTGACCTACAAAATTCACTCGGGTTTCCGGAGCAACCGAATTGTTAAAATATGTGAATTTTGGATGTGATTTTAAAAAAAAGTGTTCTTTCATTTTAAACTCATCTTAATACATTACGCTTAATTTTTTTTTTAAAGAATATAAAGGTAAACCCGTGTACTGTACTGTACTGCTGTGTTCTTCTCAGTGCTGGAATGTAAAATACAGATGTTACCCCTCTATATGTGTACAGTAATTCAGCCAAGCACCGTCGTTTGTTTTCTTTGGTATCAGTACTGTAGGGTAAATACGGGAATAATTCACCGTCCCAAGCTGCGGTTTCCTCTACAGTTACTTTGTGTTCTGTCTACAGTGCTAAGAAATTATACAGTATTATATTTTATATGGAAATTTTGCTGAATTTACGTTAATATTTATGATACAAAATTAGTAAATTTTATTGTTTTTAATAGTTTACTGTTAAAATGCATAAATAATTATATATTGCCACGAAAAAAAGCCATATAAAAATAATTGTGGTTTTCATGAACAATTATTAGTTCTGAGGAAAAAATCTGCGAACGACTGAGGCTGTGAACTCTGACTTCTTGGGGGTCGACTGTAAAACATTGTGCAGTTGATTTGCTGCAGGTGTGAAGGTGTCGTGTATCAACTTTCCCTCAGACTAGCGTGGAGTCATCGCCGGGTCCTAAAGCACGCTTCTAGTTTATGAAGAAGTTAAACCATGAGAGCGGAGGCTCAGTGCAGACTCACAGGTTTCTAGTGATCCTACTGTATATCAGTTCACTAATTCTGCCTGTTGTTTGTAGAACTACGTGGACTGTGGAGTCCAGACACTGCTGACTCTCCTCTAGTCCGTTTAAGATGTGGATCGTCCTCCTGGTAAGAACTCCCTTATCTTCATTAGTGACCTTTCCTCTCCAGTCTTGTCCAGTGTGACCCGAGGCTTTCGTTCTCGCTCAGTCGGAGACTAGGATCAGCTGATATTAAACGGGTAGACGCGTGTCAGGCTCCTGCTTGGTTGGAATGAAAGTCTCCAGCCACATTCGGTTATTCATTTAAATAAAATTTCTGCCCACATCACAGTTGGTTAAAGACTGTGTACCAGCTTTTTAAAACATCTGGAACTAGTGAGCTGTTTTATATTGCGGCTCAAAAACAAGTATGAGAAGGATGTCTGTTGTTGCTTTTTAAACAGGACTGTAGTGTCTGTTATTTATCTGTCTCTTCTCAGTACAGTAGCATTAACAAGTTGACCATTGGGGATACAGATGTTTCATTTAGATCTCTTTTTTTAAATCTAGATTTTGATGTTAATATTAAACATTGTCCAGATAAATCGCAAAGGATCATCATCACTTTACAGAGACTTTTGTGTTTTTTCCCACAACATGAGTGTCCAGTTAAATTCCACGTGAGCAAAGTGGAGGGTGCAGATAGTCCAAAATAATTCCTGGGAAAATTTTATTCTTTTTATATATTTTTGTCATTTGATCATCACACACACATTTTTCCACGTCCTGTTTTTGACTGTTGTCTTTACTATGTGATGTCTTTAGGACCTGCACCTGTGGAAACTGAGGACGACGTCTTCATGGGAACATCATCTAATCGTGGAGAAGCGTCGTCAGCGTTCTACCTCTGCTGTGATTTTACGTTCTGGGAAACGAAGGTTCCACTCAGGGTGACTTCAGTGTGAAGCCGAATCATGGTCATGTGGTCAGACTTCTAATGAGAGGCTGCATACTGTGTGTGTGTGTGTGTGTGTGCCTGCCTGCCTGCCTGCCTGTGTGATGTACTGAATTTGGTTTACACAGATTTTTTTTTGTCAGTTCATTTGTATCGTCTTTTCTCTGCTTTTGTCAAACCAAACCTTAAAAAAGAAGCACTTTTAAAATCACAAAGTTAGTTGTTTAATGTTTTATTTTTGCTTATTTTAATGTTCGCACCTCTGTCGCTCTCCAAATGCTTTTTGGTCTGAAACGGAAAGCGACCGTTCGTGAGGCGTCTGAAAAAATGTTCGGTTCAGCTCTTTTTATCATTCTAGTCCAGGTGTGTAATCTCATCCACTCTGACGAAGCTCTGCTGATTAACTTCTAACCCTGATCTCTCACGTCTTGGAGGCACCGTCCTGGTTTTAGTTTTATAACATTGGCTCGACTCTGAATTTCAGATCAACTGTGAAGAGAAAAAAATAAATAAATCACTGCATTAAATAAGAATGATTTGAAAATAAACTTTAAACACTAATAAACACTCCGGGTTTGGCCGCTTTTAATGCACTAATTAAAGTAATGATGGAATATCGACGCTTGATGCGTTCACGGGTGAAAACTCATGTTTAATGTTAAAATTTTCTTTCTTTATTTATTTATTTATTTAAAGGTTCTCTGTGGTTTTGTGTTTCCCTTCACTTCTGTTCCTGGTGTTCTTTCCTTCACAGAGTTGTTTAATTTAAACCTAACAGGGCGATCGGTCTTAAATGGTGAGATTTGCACTTGTCATTTTTCTTCTAGTTGTAATAGATTCCATGCTACTTTAAATAGTTCCTGATAAGCCGTAAGTGTTGAACACTGTATTGTTATAAACTACTTTTATAGAGCCTTTGGCATCTAATGGATTTGTTCCATTATGACTTTATTCCCCTCAGGGCCTCATAGGAACTCTAGTTTCTGCTTTGATTGACAGCATTGGTCGAACACTGTTCACTTTTCTATGTATACTAGTTTAACAGAAAAGGTTTGGTGTCTTGTCTTGTTTAAAAAGAAATAAAGTTGAAATTAAATAAAAAGTTTACCGTTTGTGTGTCTGTGCTTCATTATACAGCGGTTATTCTGCCTGAGTATCTAATTGGATTATGATGTGAAGCTGAAAGACATTCCATGAGTGATGATATAGAGCATAACAGCACTAGGACATTTACGTATCGCTCCCCATCACAGGTGTCCACGTGACATCGATTACACTAACTGTCGGGTGAAAGTGTGAGTGAGAGTAGCTCTGTACGGTCTACTGAGGGAGAGCAGCTGCGGGCCAAAACCCACATTCACAACTAGTCACAGAGGCAAGAACACACACCCGGTAACGTTACGTCACCTTAAACAACACGCTGTCCGCTTAGTAAATCATTCGGAACCACCCGTGGTGTTCTTTTCATGACTAACTAGCTTCTTACACACGGCTGAGTCCCAAATCCCTCTCTTACCCCTGATCAAGGGCCCTACTTGGTGTGTGAAACAAGGGATTGTACACCCTACCATTTAATGCTAATGGGATTTAAACCCAGAACCCGAAATATAAAGATAGACAAGATTTTATTCTCCTCACCTTTACACCACATGGTAAGAGTTTAAAACGTACTTTCACTTCTGTTAATTAAAATAATTGGTTAAATAAACAAATTAAAACGCATTAGTAGTAAATAAGGCTGTTTGTGGAACTGTTGTTTAAAAGCACTATCACACTCGAGGCTGTGCTGTTGTACTGAATATCAGCATGGTTGTCACATCTTTAATACTCAGGCTGCGCCCTCTTGCCCATGACTGCATTACAGCTGTGTTGATATTCATTAGCTGATAAGATTTAATTTCCTGTCCGGGAATCGAACCCAGACCCTGGAGGTGCCAGGTGACAGTGCTAACCACTACACCGCCCATATTGCTTTTAAAAATAATTAATATAAATAGTTTTAATATTAGTGGCGGCACGGTGGTTAGCACTGTCGCCTGGCACCTTCAGGGTCTGGGTTCGATTCCCGGCTCTGTGTGCATGGAGTTTGCATGTTCTCCCCGTGTTTGGTGGGTTTCCTCCGGGTGCTCCGGTTTCCTCCCACAGTCCGAAGACATGTAGGTTAGGCTAATTGGCGTTCCCAAATTGCCCGTAGTGTGTGTGTGTGTGTGTGTGCGCCTGCAATGGATTGGCACCCTGTCCAGGGTGTACCCTGCCTTGTGCCCTAAGCCTCCTGTGTTAGGCTCCAGGTCCCCGCGACCCTGAATACAGGATAAAGCGGTATAGGAGATGAATGAGTGAGTAAGTATTAATATTAACACAAAAGTTAATATTGTAACTATTATTGAGGAAATTCATAAAGGAAATTGTTTAGGACAAAATACTAAGCACAACCTAAAAGCAAGCAATTTTCATTATTTCCCCTTTAATTTGCGATACTGACAATCTGATTAGAGCCAACACGTGTAGTCTAAACAGTCTGATCTGAATTCATTTGACTTGTGCATCGCTCATCTCTGCATTAATCATGTTTGAGATTTAATAAACACAATTTTTAAGGTGTTTCACACAAAGTCACATAAACATACAGCAATTAGCCATAACGTTAAACCCACTGAGCGGTGATGTGAGTAATGATGTTTATCTGGTCACAGTGGCTCCTGTCTGGGGTGGAGTTTATTAGGCAGGAGGTAAACAGTTGCTGAAATTGATGTTGGAAGCAGGAAAAATTAGAAAAACTTTAAGGCTCTGACCGGCTTTGATGTCTAAATTGTGATGTCTAGACAGAGTAACTTCAAAAAGGCAGGTCTTGTGTGGTGTTGGTGGTCTGCAGTGGTCAGGACATGCTGTACCAAAAGTGGTAAGAGGAAGGACAACCTACTGCGACAGGGTCGTGGGTCACCCAAGGCGAAGTGAGTCTGGTCCAGTCCCACAGATGAGCTGCTGTAGCACAGACTACTGAAAACACAGTGCATCGCTGCAGACCGCTCATAGGGACCAACCTTTTGGAGACGTTTATAGTCAGGT